>NW_022155512.1:0-6107 GCF_001633185.2 Quercus lobata | reverse complement strand
AAGAAACAAAAGCAAAATTCATTAGAAGGAAAAGAAAAAAAAAAAAAAAACTTGTATCAATTTTGAATGAAACTGGCCCTCGGTTAGATTGGTCAACAATTTTCACCTGAATCCAGTATCAGTGTCTTTGCATTAAAACTTGTAGATAACATATATAGAACTCCAAGAAACAATTGGAAAATTCTTTTGGCAAACAACCCAAAAAAAAAAAAAAAAAAACCTCTAGTAATTTTATTGCGAAAATGCCCCTCGGTCAAACTGGCCAAGAATTTTGACCGAAATCAAATGTCGGCACGTGTGCAAGAAAACTTGTAGAGAGCATATTAAGAGAGCCAAGAAACAAATGCAAAATTGTTTAGAAAGAAAAGAAAAGAAAAAAAAATCGTATGAATTTGGTACGAAAATGCCCCTCGGGTGGATTGGTCAAGAATTTTGACCTCTATCAAATGTCGACGTGTGTCATGAAAACTTGTAGAAGCACATTAAAGGCAGTAAAGAAACAAATGGCAAGTCATTAGAAGAAAAGAAAAAAAAAAAAAAAAAAACTCGTATGAAATTTGGTACGAAAATGCCCTCGGGTAGAACGCGTCAAGAATTTTGACCTCTATCAAATGTCGACGTGTGTGCATGAAAACTTTTAGACAGCACATTAAGGCATTGAAGAAACAAATGCAAGTCATTAGAATGAAAAAAAAAAAAAAAAACTTGTATAAATTTTAAACGAAAATGCCCTGTGTTTGACTGATCAATAATTTTGACCTGAATCCAATATCGGTGTTTTTGGATGTAAACTTGTAGATAGCATATATAGAATTCAAAGAAACAAATGGAAAATTCTTTCAAAAAAAATAAATAAAAACTCGATCAATTTTTTACGAAAAATGCCCCTTGGTTAGGCTGGTCAAGAATATTGACCTGAATCAAATGTCGGCGTTATGCCTTGAAAACTGTAGACAGCCACATTTAAGTCTCAAAGGAAAACAAATGCAAAATTTCATTAGAAGGGAAAAGAAAAAAAAAAAAAAAAACTTGTATCATTTGAATGAAACTGGCCCTCCGGTTAGATTGGTCAACAATTTTCACCTGAATCCAGTATCAGTGTTTTTGCATTAAAACTTGTAGATACAATATAGAACTCCAAGAAACAATTGGGAAAATTCCTTTGGCAAACAACCCAAAAAAAAAAAAAAAAAACCTCTAGTAATTTTATTGCGAAAATGCCCTCGTCAAACTGGCCAAGAATTTTGCACCGAAATTCAAATGTCGGGCACGTGTGCAAGAAAACTTGTAGAGAGCATATGAGAGAGCCAAGAAACAATGCAAAATTGTTTAGAAAGAAAAAGAAAAGAAAAAAAAACTCGTATGAATTTGGTACGAAAATGCCCCTCGGGTAGATTTGGTCAAGAATTTTGACCTCTATCAAATGTCGACGTGTGTTCATGAAAACTTGTAGACAGCACATTAAGGCATTAAAGAAACAAATGCAAGTCATTAGAAAGAAAAAAAAAAAAAAAAAAAACTCGTATGAATTTGGTACGAAAATGCCCCTCGGGTAGATCGGTCAAGAATTTTGACCTCTATCAAATGTCGACGTGTGTTCATGAAAACTTGTAGACAGCACATTAAGGCATTAAAGAAACAAATGCAAGTCATTAGAAAGAAAAGAAGAAAAAAAAAAAACTCGTAAAAATTTTAAACGAAAATGCCCCTGTGTTTGATTGATCAAGAATTTCGACCTGAATCCTAAATTGGTGTTTTTGGATGTAAACTTGTAGATAGCATATATAAAACTCCAAGAAACAAATGGAAAATTCTTTCAAAAAAATAAAAAAAACTCGGATCAATTTTTTACGAAAATGCCCCTTGGTTAGGCTGGTCAAGAATATTGACCTGAATCAAATGTCGGCGTGTATGCTTGAAAACTTGTAGACAGCACATTAAGTCGTCAAAGAAACAAATGCAAAATTCATTAGAAGGAAAAGAAAAAAAAAAGAAAAGAACTTGTATCAATTTTGAATGAAACTGGCCCTCGGTTAGATTGGTCAACAATTTTCACCTAATCCAGTATCATGTTTTTTGCATTAAAACTTGTAGATAACATATATTAGAACTCCAAGAAACAATTGGAAAAATTCTTTTGGCAACAACCCAAAAAAAAAAAAAAAAAAAACTCTAGTAATTTTATTGCGAAAATGCCCCTCGGTCAAACTGGCCAAGAATTTTGACCGAAATCAAATGTCGGCACGTGTGCAAGAAAACTTGTAGAGAGCATATTAAGAGAGCCAAGAAACAAATGCAAAATTGTTTAGAAAGAAAAGAAAAGAAAAAAAACTCGTATGAATTTGGTACGAAAATGCCCCTCGGGTAGATTGGTCAAGAATTTTGATCTCTATCAAATGTCGACGTGTGTTCATGAAAACTTGTAGACAGCACATTAAGGCACTAAAGAAACAAATGCAAGTAATTAGAAAGAAAAGAAAAAAAAAAAAAAAAACTCGAAAAAATTTTAAACGAAAATGCCCCTGTGTTTGACTGATCAAGAATTTTGACCTGAATCCTAAATCGGTGTTTTTGGATGTAAACTTGTAGATAGCATATATAAAACTCCAAGAAACAAATGGAAAATTCTTTTCAAAAAAATAAAAAAAACTCGGATCAATTTTGTACGAAAATGCCCCTTGGTTAGGCTGGTCAAGAATATTGACCTGAATCAAATGTCGGCGTGTATGCTTGAAAACTTGTAGACAAGCACATTAAGTCGTCAAAAGAAACAAATGCAAAATTCATTAGAAAGAAAAGAAAAAAAAAAAAAAAAAAAAAACTTGTATCAATTTAATGAAACTGGCCCTCGGTTAGATTGGTCAACAATTTTCACCTGAATCCAGTATCAGTGTTTTTGCATTAAAACTTGTAGATAACATATATAGAACTCCAAGAAACAATGGAAAATTCTTTTGGCAAACAACCCCAAAAAAAAAAAAAAAAAAAAACCTCTAGTAATTTTATTGCGAAAATGCCCCTCGGTCAAACTGGCCAAGAATTTTGACCGAAATCAAATGTCGGCACGTGTGCTAGAAAACTTGTAGAGAGCATATTAAGAGAGCCAAGAAACAAATGCAAAATTGTTTAGAAAGAAAAGAAAAGAAAAAAAAACTCGTATGAATTTGGTACGAAAATGCCCCTCGGGTAGATTGGTCAAGAATTTTGATCTCTATCAAATGTCGACGTGTGTTCATGAAAACTTGTAGACAGCACATTAAGGCACTAAAGAAACAAATGCAAGTAATTAGAAAGAAAAGAAAAAAAAAAAAAAAACTCGTAAAAATTTTAAACGAAAATGCCCCTGTGTTTGACTGATCAAGAATTTTGACCTGAATCCTAAATCGGTGTTTTTGGATGTAAACTTGTAGATAGCATATATAAAACTCCAAGAAACAAATGGAAAATTCTTTCAAAAAAATAAAAAAAACTCGGATCAATTTTGTACGAAAATGCCCCTAGGTTAGGCTAGTCAAGAATATTGACCTGAATCAAATGTCGGCGTGTATGCTTGAAAACTTGTAGACAGCACATTAAGTCGTCAAAGAAACAAATGCAAAATTCATTAGAAGGAAAAGAAAAAAAAAAAAAAAAAAAACTTGTATTCGATTTTGAAATGAACTGGCCCTACTCGGTTAGATTGGTCAACAATTTCACCTGAATCCAGTATCAGTGTTTTTGCAATTAAACTTGTAGATAAATATTAGAAACTCCAAGAAACAATTGAAAAATTTCTTTTTTGGCAAACCAACCCAAAAAAAAAAAAAAAAACCTCTAGTAATTTTTATTGCGAAAAGCCCCTCGGTCAAACTCTTGACCGAAATCAAAATGTGGCACGTGTGCAAGAAAAACTTGTTAGAGAGCATATTAAAGAGAGCCAAGAACCAAATGCCAAAAATTGTTTTAGGAAAGAAAGAAAAGAAAAAAAACTCTATGAATTTGGTACGAAAATGCCCCTCGGGTAGATTGGTCAAGAAGTTTGACCTCTATCAAATGTCGACGTGTGTTCATGAAAAACTTTTAGACAGCAATAAAGGCATTAAAGAAACAAATGCAAGTCATTAGAAAGAAAAGAAAAAAAAAAAAAAACTCGTATGAATTTGGTACGAAAATGCCCCTCGGGTAGATCGGTCAAGAATTTTGACCTCTATCAAATGTCGACGTGTGTTCATGAAAACTTGTAGACAGCACATTAAGGCATTAAAGAAACAAATGCAAGTCATTAGAAAGAAAAGAAGAAAAAAAAAAAACTCGTAAAAATTTTAAACGAAAATGCCCCTGTGTTTGACTGATCAAGAATTTCGACCTGAATCCTAAATTGGTGTTTTTGGATGTAAACTTGTAGATAGCATATATAAAACTCCAAGAAACAAATGGAAAATTCTTTCAAAGAAATAAAAAAAACTCGGATCAATTTTTTACGAAAATGCCCCTTGGTTAGGCTGGTCAAGAATATTGACCTGAATCAAATGTCGGCGTGTATGCTTGAAAACTTGTAGACAGCACATTAAGTCGTCAAAGAAACAAATGCAAAATTCATTAGAAGGAAAAGAAAAAAAAAAAAAAAACTTGTATCAATTTTGAATGAAACTGGCCCTCGGTTAGATTGGTCAACAATTTTCACCTGAATCCAGTATCAGTGTTTTTGCATTAAAACTTGTAGATAACATATATAGAACTCCAAGAAACAATTGGAAAATTCTTTTGGCAAACAACCCAAAAAAAAAAAAAAAAAAAAACCTCTAGTAATTTTATTGCGAAAATGCCCCTCGGTCAAACTGGCCAAGAATTTTGACCGAAATCAAATGTCGGCACGTGTGCAAGAAAACTTGTAGAGAGCATATTAAGAGAGCCAAGAAACAAATGCAAAATTGTTTAGAAAGAAAAGAAAAGAAAAAAAACTCGTATGAATTTGGTACGAAAATGCCCCTCGGGTAGATTGGTCAAGAATTTTGACCTCTATCAAATGTCGACGTGTGTTCATGAAAACTTGTAGACAGCACATTAAGGCATTAAAGAAACAAATGCAAGTCATTAGAAAGAAAAAAAAAAAAAAAAAAAACTCGTATGAATTTGGTACGAAAATGCCCCTCGGGTAGATCGGTCAAGAATTTTGACCTCTATCAAATGTCGACGTGTGTTCATGAAAACTTGTAGACAGCACATTAAGGCATTAAAGAAACAAATGCAAGTCATTAGAAAGAAAAGAAGAAAAAAAAAAAACTCGTAAAAATTTTAAACGAAAATGCCCCTGTGTTTGACTGATCAAGAATTTGACCTGAATCCTAAATCGGTGTTTTTGGATGTAAACTTGTAGATAGCATATATAAAACTCCAAGAAACAAATGGAAAATTCTTTCAAAAAAATAAAAAAAACTCGGATCAATTTTTTACGAAAATGCCCCTTGGTTAGGCTGGTCAAGAATATTGACCTGAATCAAATGTCGGCGTGTATGCTTGAAAACTTGTAGACAGCACATTAAGTCGTCAAAGAAACAAATGCAAAATTCATTAGAAGGAAAAGAAAAAAAAAAAAAAAACTTGTATCAATTTTGAATGAAACTGGCCCTCGGTTAGATTGGTCAACAATTTTCACCTGAATCCAGTATCAGTGTTTTTGCATTAAAACTTGTAGATAACATATATAGAACTCCAAGAAACAATTGGAAAATTCTTTTGGCAAACAACCCAAAAAAAAAAAACCTCTAGTAATTTTATTGCGAAAATGCCCCTCGGTCAAACTGGCCAAGAATTTTGACCGAAATCAAATGTCGGCACGTGTGCAAGAAAACTTGTAGAGAGCATATTAAGAGAGCCAAGAAACAAATGCAAAATTGTTTAGAAAGAAAAGAAAAGAAAAAAAACTCGTATGAATTTGGTACGAAAATGCCCCTCGGGTAGATTGGTCAAGAATTTTGATCTCTATCAAATGTCGACGTGTGTTCATGAAAACTTGTAGACAGCACATTAAGGCACTAAAGAAACAAATGCAAGTAATTAGAAAGAAAAGAAAAAAAAAAAAAAAACTCGTAAAAATTTTAAACGAAAAAATGCCCCTGTGTTTGACT
>NW_022155511.1:0-6110 GCF_001633185.2 Quercus lobata | reverse complement strand
AAAATTTTAAAAATTAAAAAACATCATCCAGGCTTCATTTAAGACGAAACGGTTCAGGATAGGCTGAAAAATAGAGAACAAAAAAAATTTCATTCCTATCTGTTCGAACCCGACTCGAGTTAGAAAATTAAAAAATAAATGCAAAAAAATTTTAAAAATTAAAAAACATCATCCAGGCTTCATTTCAATTTGAAACGGGTCAGGATAGGCCGAAAAATAGAGAAGAAAAAAAATTTCATTCCTATCCGTTCGAACCCGACCCGAGTAAAAAAATTCAAAAATAAATGCATAAAAATTTTAAAAATTAAAAATCATCATCCAGGCTTCATTTCAATATGAAACGGGTCAGGATAGGCTGAAAAATAGAGAAGAAAAAAAATTTCTTTCCGATCCGTTCGAACCCGACCCGAGTAAAAAAATTCAAAAATAAATGCATAAAAATTTTAAAAATTAAAAAACATCATCCAGGCTTCATTTAAAGATGAAACGGGTTGCTTCATTTAAAGATGAAACGGGTTAGGACAGGCCAAAAAATAATGAACAAAAATAATTTCATTCCTAACCGTTCGAAACCGACCCGAGTTAGAAAATTAAAAAAGAAATGCAAAAAAATTTTAAAAATTAAAAAACATCATCCAGGCTTCATTTTAATATGAAACGGGTCAGGATAGGCTGAAAAATAGAGAACAAAAAAAATTTCATTCCTATCCGTTCGAACCCGACCCGAGTTAGAAAATTAAAAAAGAAATGCAAAAAAATTTTAAAAATTAAAAAACATCATCCAGGCTTCATTTCAATATGAAATAGGTCGGGATAGACCGAAAAATAGAGAAGAAAAAAATTTCATTCCTATCCGTTCGAACCCGACCCGAGTTAAAAAATTCAAAAATAAATGCAAAAAAATTTTAAAAATTAAAAAAATCATCCAGGCTTCATTTAAAGACGAAACGATTCAGGATAGGCTGAAAAATAGAGAACAAAAAAAATTTCATTCCTATCCGTTCTAACCCGACCCGAGTAAAAAAATTCAAAAATAAATGCATAAAAATTTTAAAAATTAAAAAACATCATCCAGGCTTCATTTAAAGACGAAACGGTTCAGGATAGGCTGAAAAATACAGAACAAAAAAAATTTCATTCCTATCTGTTCGAACCCGACTCGAGTTAGAAAATTAAAAAATAAATGCAAAAAAATTTTAAAAATTAAAAAACATCATCCAGGCTTCATTTCAATTTGAAACGGGTCAGGATAGGCCTAAAAATAGAGAAGAAAAAAAATTTCATTCCTATCCGTTCGAACCCGACCCGAGTAAAAAAATTCAAAAATAAATGCATAAAATTTTTAAAAATTAAAAAACATCATCCAGGCTTCATTTAAAGACGAAACGGGTCAGGATAGGCTGAAAAATAGAGAAGAAAAAAAATTTCATTCCTATCCGTTCGAACCCGACCCGAGTTAGAAAATTCAAAAATAAATGCAAAAAATTTTAAAAATTAAAAAACATCATCCAGGCTTCATTTCAATATGAAACGGGTCAGGATAGGCCAAAAAATAGAGAAGAAAAAAAATTTCATTCCTATCCGTTCGAACCCGACCCGAGTAAAAAAATTCAAAAATAAATGCATAAAAATTTTAAAAATTAAAAAACATCATCCAGGCTTCATTTAAAGATGAAACGGGTTAGGACAGGCCAAAAAATAATGAACAAAAAAAATTTCATTCCTAACCGTTCGAACCCGTCCCGAGTTAGAAAATTAAAAAAGAAATGCAAAAAAATTTTAAAAATTAAAAAACATCATCCAGGCTTCATTTCAATATGAAACGGGTCAGGATAGGCTGAAAAATAGAGAACAAAAAAAATTTCATTCCTATCCGTTCGAACCCGACCCGAGTTAGAAAATTAAAAAAGAAATGCAAAAAAATTTTAAAAATTAAAAAACATCATCCAGGCATCATTTCAATATGAAATAGGTCGGGATAGACCGAAAAATGGAGAAGAAAAAAATTTCATTCCTATCCGTTCGAACCCGACCCGAGTTAAAAAATTCAAAAATAAATGCAAAAAATTTTAAAAATTAAAAAAATCATCCAGGCTTCATTTAAAGACGAAACGGGTCAGCATAGGCTAAAAAATAGTGAACAAAAAAAATTTCATTCCTATCCGTTCGAACCCGACCCGAGTTAGAAAATTCAAAAATAAATGCAAAAAAATTTTAAAAATTAAAAAAATCATCCAGGCTTCATTTCAAGACGAAACGGGTCAGGACAGGCTGCAAAATAGAGAACAAAAATAACTTCATTCCTAACCGTTCGAACCCGACCCGAGTTAGAAAATTCAAAAATAAATGCAAAAAAATTTTAAAAATTAAAAAACATCATCCAGGGTTCATTTCAAGGCGAAACGGGTCAGAACTGGCCCCGAAAATAGGAGATGAACAAAAATTTCATCCCTAATCCGTTCGAACCCGAACTCCGAGTTAGAAAATTTCAAAAATAAATGCAAAAAAATTTTAAAAATTAACAAACATCATCCAGGCTTATTTTCATATGAAACGGTCAGGATAGGGCCGAACAATAGAGAAGAAAAAATTTCATTCCTATCCATATCGAACCCGACCCGAGTTACAACACAATTCAAAAATGAATGCAAAAAAATTTTAAAAATTAAAAAACATCATCCAGGCTTCATTTCAATAGGAAACGGTTCAGAACTGGCCGAAAAATAGAGATGAACAAAAATTTCATTCCTATCCGTTCTAACCCGACCCGAGTAAAAAAATTCAAAAATAAATGCACAAAAATTTTAAAAATTAACAAACATCCTCCAGGCTTCATTTAAAGACGAAACGATTCAGGATAGGCTGAAAAATAGAGAACAAAAAAAATTTCATTCCTATCCGTTCTAACCCGACCCGAGTAAAAAAATTCAAAAATAAATGCATAAAAATTTTAAAAATTAAAAAACATCATCCAGGCTTCATTTAAAGACGAAACGGTTCAGGATAGGCTGAAAAATTGAGAACAAAAAAAATTTCATTCCTATCTGTTCGAACCCGACTCGAGTTAGAAAATTAAAAAATAAATGCAAAAAAATTTTAAAAATTAAAAAACATCATCCAGGCTTCATTTCAATTTGAAACGGGTCAGGATAGGCCTAAAAATAGAGCAGAAAAAAAATTTCATTCCTATCCGTTCGAACCCGACCCGAGTAAAAAAATTCAAAAATAAATGCATAAAAATTTTAAAAATTAAAAAAACGTCATCCAGGCTTCATTTAAAGACGAAACGGGTCAGGATAGGCTGAAAAATAGAGAACAAAAAAAATTTCATTCCTATCCGTTCGAACCCGACCCGAGTTAGAAAATTCAAAAATAAATGCAAAAAAATTTTAAAAATTAAAAAACATCATCCAGGCTTCATTTCAATATGAAACAGGTTAGGATAGGCCGAAAAATAGAGCAGAAAAAAAATTTCACTCCTATCCATTCGAACCCAACCCGAGTAAAAAAATTCAAAAATAAATTCATAAAAATTTTAAAAATTAAAAAACATCATCCAGGCTTCATTTCAATAGGAAACGGTTCAGAACTGGCCGAAAAATAGAGATGAACAAAAATTTCATCCCTATCCGTTCGAACCCGACCCGAGTTAGAAAATTCAAAAATAAATGCAAAAAAATTTTAAAAATTAAAAAACATCATCCAGTCTTCATTTCAATATGAAACGGGTCAGGATAGGCCGAAAAATAGAGAAGAAAAAAAATTTCATTCCTATCCATTCGAACCCGACCCGAGTACAAAAATTCAAAAATAAATGCATAAAAATTTTAAAAATTAAAAAACATCATCCAGGCTTCATTTCAATAGGAAACGGTTCAGAACTGACCGAAAAATAGAGATGAAAAAAAATTTCATTCCTATCCGTACGAACCCGACCCGAGTTAGAAAATTCAAAAATGAATGCAAAAAATTTTTAAAAATTAAAAAACATCATCCAGGCTTCATTTCAATATGAAACGGGTCAGGATAGGCCGAAAAATAGAGAAGAAAAAAAATTTCATTCCTATCCATTCGAACCCGACTCGAGTAAAAAAATTCAAAAATAAATGCATAAAAATTTTAAAAATTAAAAAACATCATCCAGGCTTCATTTAAAGATGAAACGGGTCAGGATAGGCTGAAAAAGAGAGAACAAAAAAAATTTCATTCCTATCCGTTCGAACCCGACCCGAGTTAGAAAATTCAAAAATAAATGCAAAAAAATTTTAAAAATTAAAAAACATCATCCAGGCTTCATTTCAATATGAAACGGGTCAGGATAGGCCGAAAAATAGAGAAGAAAAAAAATTTCTTTCCTATCCGTTCGAACCCGACCTGAGTAAAAAAATTCATAAATAAATGCATAAAAATTTTAAAAATTAAAAAACATCATCCAGGCTTCATTTAAAGACGAAACGGGTCAGGACAGGCTGCAAAATAGAGAACAAAAATAACTTCATTCCTAACAGTTCGAACCCGACCCGAGTTAAAAAATTCAAAAATATTGCAAAAAAATTTTAAAAATTAAAAAAATCATCCAGGCTTCATTTCAAGACGAAACGGGTCAGGACAGGCTGCAAAATAGAGAACAAAAATAACTTCATTCCTAACCGTTCGAACCCGACCCGAGTTAGAAAATTCAAAAATAAATGCAAAAAAATTTTAAAAATTAAAAAACATCATCCAGGGTTCATTTCAAGACGAAACGGGTCAGAACATGCCGAAAAATAGAGTACAAAAAATATTTCATTCCTATCCGTTCGAACCCGACCAGTGTTAGAAAATTCAAAAATGAATGCAAAAAATTTTAAAAATTAAAAAACATCATCCAGGCTTCATTTCAATAGGAAACGGTTCAGAACTGGCCGAAAAATAGAGATGAACAAAAATTTCATCCCTATCCGTTCGAACCCGACCCGAGTTAGAAAATTCAAAAATAAATGCAAAAAACTTTTAAAAATTAAAAAACATCATCCAGGCTTAATTTCAATATGAAACGGGTCAGGATAGGCCGAAAAATAGAGAAGAAAAAAAATTTCTTTCCTATCCGTTCGAACCCGACCCGAGTAAAAAAATTCAAAAATAAATGCACAAAAATTTTAAAAATTAAAAAACATCATCCAGGCTTCATTTCAAGACGAAACGATTCAGGATAGGCTGAAAAATAGAGAACAAAAAAAATTTCATTCCTATCCGTTCGAACCCGACCCGAGTAAAAAAATTTAAAAATAAATGCATAAAAATTTTAAAAATTAAAAAACATCATCCAGGCTTTATTTAAAGACGAAACGGGTCAGGATAGGCTGAAAAATAGAGAACAAAAAAAAATTCATTCCTATCTGTTCGAACCCGACTCGAGTTAGAAAATTAAAAAATAAATGCAAAAAAATTTTAAAAATTAAAAAACATCATCCAGGCTTCATTTCAATTTGAAACGGGTCAGGATAGGCCGAAAAATAGAGAAGAAAAAAAATTTCATTCCTATCCGTTCGAACCCGACCCGAGTAAAAAAATTCAAAAATAAATGCATAAAAATTTTAAAAATTAAAAAACATCATCCAGGCTTCATTTAAAGACGAAACGGGTCAGGATAGGCTGAAAAATAGAGAACAAAAAAAATTTCATTCCTATCCGTTCGAACCCGACCCGAGTTAGAAAATTCAAAAATAAATGCAAAAAAATTTTAAAAATTAAAAAACATCATCCAGGCTTCATTTCAATATGAAACAGGTTAGGATAGGCCGAAAAATAGAGAAGAAAAAAAATTTCACTCCTATCCATTCGAACCCGACCCGAGTAAAAAAATTCAAAAAAAAATGCATAAAAATTTTAAAAATTAAAAAACATCATCCAGGCTTCATTTCAATAGGAAACGGTTCAGAACTGGCCGAAAAATAGAGATGAACAAAAATTTCATCCCTATCCGTTCGAACCCGACACGAGTTAGAAAATTCAAAAATAAATGCAAAAAAATTTTAAAAATTAAAAAACATCATCCAGACTTCATTTCAATATGAAACGGGTCAGGATAGGCCGAAAAATAGAGAAGAAAAAAAATTTCATTCCTTATC
>NW_022155510.1:0-6138 GCF_001633185.2 Quercus lobata | reverse complement strand
CGGGAAGATATACGCCGAAAAAAAGTGAAAAAAATAATTTCAGTCTTCCAATTTCCGTTCATACTCGACCCGGGAACAGAAATTCCGAAATAAAAAGTAAAAAAATTCGACAAATTTTAAAACTTCTTCCCGGCATTATATTTAGCCAAAACGGGATGAGATAGGCCGAAAAAGTGAAAACAATATTTTAGTCCCGAATTCCGTTCATACTCGACCCGGGCTAGAAAATTCCGAAAACAATAGTAAAAAAATTCAAAAAATTATAAAACATATTCCCGGCATTATTTCAAGCCAAAACGGGAAGATATACGCCAAAAAAGTGAAAAAATAATTTCAGTCACAATTTCCGTTCATACTCGACCCGGGAAAGAAAATTCCGAATAAAATAGTATAAAAATTTAAAAAATTATAAAACCTATTCCCGGCATTATTTCTAGCCTAAACGGGATGAGATAGGCCGAAAATGTGAAAACGAAATTTTAGTCCCGGATTCCGTTCATACTCGACCCTGGCAAGAAAATTCCAAAAAAATAGCAAAAAAATTCAAAAAATTATAAAACTTCTTCCCGGCATTATTTTTAACCAAAATTGGAAGATATAGGCCGAAAAAGTGAAAACAAAATTTTGGTCCCGAATTCCGTTCATACTCGACCCGAGCAAGAAAATTCCAAAAAAATAGTAAAAAAATTCAAAAAATTATAAAACCTCTTCCCGGCATTATTTTTTACCAAAACGAGAAGATATAGGCCCAAAAAGTATATACAAAATTTTAGTCCCAAATTCCGTTCATACTCGATCCAGGTAAGAAAATTCAGAAAAAAATTGTAAAATAATTCGAAAAATTTTAAAACCTCTTCCCGACATTATATTTAGCCAAAACGGGATGAGATAGGCCGAAAAATGAAAATAATATTTTAGTCCCGAATTCCGTTCATACTCGACCCGGGCAAGAAAATTCCGAAAACAATAGGAAAAAAATTCAAAAAATTATAAAACCTATTCTCGGCATTATTTCTAGCCCAAACGGGATGAGATAGGCCAAAAAAGTGAAAACAAAATTTTATTTCCGAATTCCGTTCATACTCGACCCGGGCAAGAAATTCCGAAAACAATAGTAAAAAAATTCAAAAAATTATAAAACCTATTCCCGGCATTATTTTTACCCAAAACTGGAAGATATAGGCCAAAAGAGTGAAAACAAAATTTTTGTCCCGAATTCCGTTCATACTCGACCCGGGCAAGAAAATTCCGAATAAAATAGTAAAATAATTCAAAAAATTATAAAACCTATTCCCGGCATTATTTTTACCCAAAACTGGAAGATATAGGCCAAAAGAGTGAAAAGAAAATTTTATTTCCGAATTCCGTTCATACTCGACCCGGGCAAGAAATTCCGAAAACAATAGTAAAAAAATTCAAAAAATTATAAAACCTATTCCCGGCATTATTTTTAGCCAAAACGGGAAGATATAGGCCGAAAAAGTGAAAACAAAATTTTAGTCCCGAATTCCGTTCATACTCTACCCGGGCAAGAAAATTCCGAAAAAATTGTAAAAAATTTCAAAAAATTATAAAACATATTCCGGCATTATTTCAAGCCAAAACGGGAAGATATACGCCGAAAAAGTGAAAACAAAATTTCAGTCCCAAATTCCGTTCATACTCGATCCGGGAAAGAAAATTCCGAATAAAAATAGTATAAAAATTCAAAAAATTATAAAACCTCTTCCCGGTATTATTTTTATCAATAACGGGATGAGATAGGCCGAAAAAGTGAAAACAAAATTTTATTTCCGAATTCCGTTCATACTCGACCCGGGCAATAAATTCCGAAAACAATAGTAAAAAAATTTCAAAAAAAAAAATTATAAACCTATTCCCGGGGTTATTTTTAGCCAAAACGGGAAGATATAGGCCAAAAAAGTGAAAACAAAATTTTAGTCCCGAATTCCGTTCATACTCGACCCGGGCAAGAAATTCCGAAAACAATAGTAAAAAATTTAAAAAATTATAAAAACCTATTCCCGGCGTTATTTTTAGCCAAAACGGGAAGATATAGGCCGAAAAAGTGAAAACAATATTTTAGTCCCGAATTCCGTTCATACTCGACCCGGGCAAGAAAATTTCGAAAACAATAGTAAAAAAATTCAAAAAATTATAAAACCTATTCCCGGAATTATTTCTAGGCAAAACGGGAAGATATAAGCCGAAAAAGTGAAACAAAAATTTTAGTCCCGAATTCCGTTCATACTAGACTCGGGAAAGAAAATTCCGAATAAAATAGTAAAAAAATTCGAAAAATTATAAAACCTCTTCCCTGCATTATTTTTAGCCAAAACGGGATGAGATAGGCCGAAAAAGTGGAAAAAAAAATTTTAGTCCCGAATTCCGTTCATAGTCGACCCGGGCAAGAAATTCCGAAAACAATAGTAAAAAAATTCAAAAAATTATAAAACCTATTCCCGGCATTATTTTTAGCCAAAACGGGAAGATATAGGGCGACAAAGTGAAAACAAAATTTTAGTCCCGAATTCCGTTTATACTCGACCCGGGCAAGAAAATTCCAAAAAAATAGTAAAAAAATTAAAAAAATTATAAAACCTCTTCCCGGCATTATTTTTCACCAAAACGAGAAGATATAGGTGCAAAAATTATATAAAAAGTTTTAGTCCCAAATTCCGTTCATACTCGTCCAGGCAAGAAAATTCAGAAAAAAATTGTAAAAAATTTCAAAAAATTAGAAAACCACTTCGTGGCATTATTTTTAGGCAGAACGGGATGAGATAGGCCGAAAAAGTGAAAACAAAATTTTAGTCCCGAATTCCGTTCATACTCGACCCGGGCAAGAAAATTCCAAAAATATAGTACAAAAATTGAAAAAATTAGAAAACCTCTTCCCGGTATTATTTTTAACCAAAACGGAAAAACATAGGCCGAAAAAGTGAAAACAAAATTTTAGTCCCGAATTCCGTTCATACTCGACCCGGGAAAGAAAATTCCGAATAAAACAGTAAAAAAATTCGACAAATTTTAAAACTTCTTCCCGGCATTATATTTTGCCAAAACGGGATGAGATAGGCCGAAAAAGTGCAAACAATATTTTAGTCCCGAATTCCGTTCATACTCGACCCGGGCAAGAAAATTCCGAAAACAAAGTAAAAAAATTTCAAAAAAATTTATAAATCCTATTTCCCGCATTATTTCTAGCCAAAACGGACAGGAAGATATAAGCCGAAAAAAAGTGAAAACAAAATTTTAGTTCCCGAAATTCCGTTATACTAGACCGAAAAGAAAAATTCCCGAATAAATAGTTAAAAATATAAAACCTCTTCCCTGCGTTATTTTTAGCCAAAAAGGGATGAGATAGGCCGAAAAAGTGAAAAAAATTTTAGTCCCGAATTCGTTCAACTCGACTCGGGCAAGAAAATTCTGAAAAAAAATAGTAAAAAAATTCAAAAAATTATTAAACCTATTCCCGACAATTATTTTTACCCAAAAACTGAAGATATAGGCCAAAGATAAAACAATTTTAAGTCCGAATTCCGTCATACTCGACCTGGAAGAAAAATTTCGAAATAAAATAGTAAAAAAATTCGAAAATTATAAACCTCTCTCGGCATATTTTTGCCAAAACGGGATAGATAGGCCGAAAAAAAGTGAAAACAAAATTGTAGTCCCGAATTTCGTTCATACTCGACCCGGGCAAGAAAATTCCGAAAAAAATAGTAAAAAAATTCAAAAAATTATAAAACCTATTCCCGGCATTATTTTTAGCCAAAGCGGGAAGATATAGGCCGAAAAAGTGAAAACAAAATTTTAGTCCCGAATTCCGTTCATACTCGACCCGGGCAAGAAAATTCCGAAAACAATAGTAAAAAAATTCAAAAAATTATAAAACATATTCCCGGCATTATTTCAAGCCAAAACGGGAAGATATACGCTGAAAAAGTGAAAAAATAATTTCAGTCCCAATTTCCGTTCATACTCGACCCGGGAAAGAAAATTCCGAATAAAACAGTTAAAAAATTCGAAAAATTTTAAAACATCTTCCCGGCATTATATTTAGCCAAAACGGGATGAGATAGGCCAAAAAAGTGAAAACAATATTTTAGTCCCGAATTCCGTTCATACTCGACCCGGGCAAGAAAATTCCGAAAACAATAGTAGAAAAATTCAAAAAATTATAAAACATATTCCCGGCATTATTTCAATCCAAAACGGGAAGATATACGCCAAAAAAGTGAAAAAATAATTTCAGTCCCAATTTCCGTTCATACTCGACCCGGGAAAGAAAATTCCGAATAAAATAGTATAAAAATTTAAAAAATTATAAAACCTATTCCCGGCATTATTTCTAGCCCAAACGGGATGAGATAGGCCGAAAATGTGAAAACGAAATTTTAGTCCCGGATTCCGTTCATACTCGACCCTGGCAAGAAAATTCCAAAAAAATAGCAAAAAAATTCAAAAAATTATAAAACTTCTTCCCGGCATTATTTTTAACCAAAATTGGAAGATATAGGCCGAAAAAGTGAAAACAAAATTTTGGTCCCGAATTCCGTTCATACTCGACCCGAGCAAGAAAATTCCAAAAAAATAGTAAAAAAATTCAAAAAATTATAAAACCTCTTCCCAGCATTATTTTTTACCAAAACGAGAAGATATAGGCCCAGAAAGTATATACAAAATTTTAGTCCCAAATTACGTTCATACTCGATCCAGGTAAGAAAATTCAGAAAAAAATTGTAAAATAATTCGAAAAATTTTAAAACCTCTTCCCGACATTATATTTTGCCAAAACGGGATGAGATAGGCCGAAAAATGAAAATAATATTTTAGTCCCCGAATTCGTTCAATACTCGACCCGGGCAAGAAAAATTCCGAAAACAATAGGAAAAAATTCAAAAAATTATAAAACCTATTCCGGCATTATTTTTAGCCAAAACGGGAAGATATAGGCCGAAAAAGTGAAAACAAAATTGTAGTCCCGAATTTCGTTCATACTCGACCCGGGCAAGAAAATTCCGAAAAAGATAGTAAAAAAATTCAAAAAATTATAAAACCTATTCCCGGCATTATTTTTAGCCAAAACGGGAAGATATAGGCCGAAAAAGTGAAAACAAAATTTTAGTCCCGAATTTCGTTCATACTCGACCCGGGCAAGAAAATTCCGAAAAAGATAGTAAAAAAATTCAAAAAATTATAAAACCTATTCCCGGCATTATTTTTAGCCAAAACGGGAAGATATAGGCCGAAAAAGTGAAAACAAAATTTTAGTCCCGAATTCCGTCCATACTCGACCCGGGCAAGAAAATTCCGAAAACAATAGTAAAAAAATTCAAAAAATTATAAAACATATTCCCGGCATTATTTCAAGCCAAAACGGGAAGATATACGCCGAAAAAGTGAAAAAATAATTTCTGTCCCAATTTCCGTTCATACTCGACCCGGGAAAGAAAATTCCGAATAAAACAGTAAAAAAATTCGACAAATTTTAAAACTTCTTCCCGCCCCTCCCGGCAATTATTTCACAGCAAACGGGAAGATATACGCGAAAAAGTGAAAAAATAATTTCTGTCCCAATTTTCGTTCAATACTTCGAACCCGGGAAAGAAAATTCCGAATAAAACGTAAAAAAATTCGACAAATTTTAAAACTTCTTCCCGGCATTATATTTAGCCACGGATGAGATAGGCCGAAAAAGTTGAAAACAATATTTAAGTCCGAATTCCGTTCATAAACTCGACCGGGCAAGAAATTCGAAACCAATAGTAAAAAAAAAAAAATTCAAAAAATTATAAAAATATTCCCGGCATTAATTTCAAGCAAAACGGGAAGATTACCCAAAAAGTGAAAAAAATTTCAGTACCAATTTCCGTTCATACTCGACCCGGGAAAGAAAATTCCGACTAAAATAGTATAAAAATTTAAAAAATTATAAAACCTATTCCCGGCATTATTTCTAGCCCAAACGGGATGAGATAGGCCGAAAATGTGAAAACGAAATTTTAGTCCCGGATTCCGTTCATACTCGACCCTGGCAAGAAAATTCCAAAAAAATAGCAAAAAAATTCAAAAATTATAAAACTTCTTCCCGGCATTATTTTCAACCAAAATTGGAAGATATAGGCCGAAAAA
>NW_022155509.1:0-6143 GCF_001633185.2 Quercus lobata | reverse complement strand
TTACTCGGGTCGGGTTCGAACAGATAGAAATGAAATTTTTTTTCTTCTCTATTTATTGGCCTGTCCTGACCCGTTTCCTATTGAAATGAAGCCTGGATGATATTTTTTAATTTTTAAAATTTTTTGCATTCATTTTTGAATTTTCTAACACGGGTCGGGTTAGAACGGATAGGAATGAATTTTTTTTTAATCTCTATTTTTTGGCCTGTCCTAACCCGTTCAATCTTAAAATGAAGCTTGGATAATCTTTTTTAATTTTTAAAATTTTTTTACATTTATTTTTGAATTTTTTAACTCGGGTCGGGTTCAAACGGATAGGAATGAAATTTTTCTTCTCTATTTTTTCGGCCTGTCCTGACCCGTTTCAATATTGAAATGAAGCTGGGATGATGTTTTTTTTAGTTTTTAAATTTTTTCAATTCATTGAAATTTTCTAAGTCGGGCGGGTTTTCGAACGGTTAGGAATGAAATTTATTTTTGTTCTCTTTTTGCAGCCTGTCCTGACCCGTTTCCGTTTGGAAATGAAGCCTGGATGATGTTTTTTAATTTTTAAAATTTTTTTGCTTTTATTTTTTAATTTTCTAACTCGGGTCGGGTTCGAACAGATAGGAATGAAATTTATTTTGTTCTCTATTTTTCGGCCTGTCCTGACCCGTTTCATCTTGAAATGAAGCCTAGATGATGTTTTCTAAATTTTAAAATTTTTTTGCATTTATTTCTGAATTTTCTAACTCGGGCCGGGTTCGAACGGATCGGAATGAAATTTTTTTCGTTCTTTATTTTGCGAACTGTCCTGACCCGTTTCGTCTTGAAACGGATAGGAATGAAATTTTTTTTTGTTCTCTATTTTTCCTCCTATCCTGACCCGTTTCATCTTGAAATGAAGCCTGGATGATGTTTTTTAATTTTTAAAATTTTTTTGCTTTTATTTTTGAATTTTCTAACTCGGGTCGGGTTCGAACGGATAGGAATGAAATTTTTTTCGTTCTCTATTTTTCGAACTGTCTTGACCCGTTTCGTCTTGAAACGGATAGGAATGAAATTTTTTTTGTTCTCTATTTTTCCTCCTGTCCTGACCCGTTTTGTCTTGAAATGAAGTCTGGATGAGGTTTTTTAATTTTTAGAATTTTTTTGCATTTATTTTTGAATTTTCTAACTCGGGTCTGGTTCGAACGGATCGGAATGAAATTTTTTTTGTTCTCTATTTTTCAGCCTGTCCTCACCCGTTTCTTCTTGAAATGAAGCCTGGATGATGTTTTTCAATTTTTAAAATTTTTTTGCATTTATTATTGAATTTTCTAACTCGGGTCGGGTTTGTACGGATAGGAATGAAAATTTTTTTGTTCTCTATTTTTCTGCCTTTCCTGACTCGTTTCATTTTGAAATGAAGCGTGGATTGTTGTCTTTAATTTTAAAATTTTTTTGCGTTTATTTTTGATTTTCTAACTTCGGGTCGGGTATCGACGGATCGGAAGATTTATCGTTCGTCTATTTTGTCGAACTGTCTTGACCCGTTTCGCTTCAAACGAGGATAGGATGAAAATTTTTTGTTCCTATTTTTCGGCCTGTCCTCACCCGTTTTTCTTGAAATGAGTTCATGGATGATGTTTTTAATTTTTAAAATTTTTGCATCTTATTTTTGAATTTTTTAACTGGAGTCGGGTTTACGGATAGGAATGAATATTTTTGTGTTCTCTATGTCGCCTGTCCCTGAACTAGTTCTTCAATGAAATGAAGCCTGGATGATGTTTTTTAATTTGTAAAAATTTTTTGCGTTTATTTTTGAATTTTCTAACTCGGGTCGGGTTCGATCGGATAGGAATGAAATTTTTTTTGTTCTCTATTTTTCGGCATTTTCTGACCCGTTTCGTCTTAAAATTAAATCTGGATGAGGTTTTTTAATTTTTAGAATTTTTCTGCATTTATTTTTGAATTTTCTAACTCGGGTCTGGTTCGAACGGATAGGAAGAAAATTTTTTTTCTTCTCTATTTTTCGGCCTGTCCTAACCCGTTTCTTCTTGAAATGAAGCCTGGATGATGTTTTTTAATTTTTAAAATTTTATTGCGTTTATTTTTGAATTTTCTAACTCGGGTGCGGGTTCGAACGTGATAGAATTAAATTTTTTCGTTTCTCGTATTTCTACTTGGTCCTGACCCGTTCACTTGAAATGAAGCCTGGATAATGTTTTTTAATTTTTAAAATTTTTTTGCTTTTATTTTTGAATTTTCTAACCGGGTGGGGTTCCGAACAGGACAGGAAATGAAATTATTTTTTGTTCTGTATTTTTCGGTCCTGTCCTGACCTGTTTTTCTTGAGAAATGTAGCTGGGATGATGTTTTTAATTTTTAGAATTTTTTTGCATTTATTTTGGGAATTTTTTCTAACTCGGGGTCATGTTCGAACGGATAGGAAGGAAAATTTTTTTCTTCTCTATTTTTTCGGCCTGTCCTGACCCGTTTCTTCTTGAAAATGAAAGCCGGATGATGTTTTTAATTTTTAAAATTTTTTTGCGTTTATTTTTGAATTTTCTACTCAGGTCGGGTTCGAACAGATAGGAATGAAATTTTTTTTTGTTTCTCTATTTTCGGCCTGCCCGACCCGTTTATCTGAAAATGAAGGCCTGGATGATGTTTTTTTAATTTTTAAATTTTTTGCTTTTTATTATTTTAATTTCTAAATCAGGTTGGGTTCGAACAGATAGGAATGAAATTTTTTTTGTTCTCTATTTTTCCTCCTGTCCTGACCCGTTTCATCTTGAAATGAAGCCTGGATGATGTTTTTTAGTTTTTAAAATTTTTTTGCCTTTATTTTTGAATTTTCTAACTCGGGTCGGGTTCGAACGGATAGGAATGAAATTTTTTCCGTTCTCTATTTTTCGAACTGTCTTGACCCGTTTCGTCTTGAAACGGATAGGAATGAAATTTTTTTTGTTCTCTATTTTTCCTCCTGTCCTGACCCGTTTTGTCTTGAAATGAAGCTGGATGATGTTTTTTAATTTTTAAAATTTTTTTGCTTTTATTTTTGAATTTTCTAACTCGGGTCGGGTTCGAACGGATAGGAATGAAATTTTTTTCGTTCTCTATTTTTCGAACCGTCTTGACCCGTTTCGTCTTGAAACGGATAGGAATGAAATTTTTTTTGTTCTCTGTTTTTCCTCCTTTCCAGACCCGTTTTGTCTTGAAATGAAGTCTGGATGAGGTTTTTTAATTTTTAGAATTTTTTTGCATTTATTTTTGAATTTTCTAACTCGGGTCTGGTTCGAACGAATCGGAATGAAATTTTTTTTGTTCTCTATTTTTCGGCCTGTCCTCACCCGTTTCTTCTTTAAATGAAGCCTGGATGATGTTTTTCAATTTTTAAAATTTTTTTGCATTTATTATTGAATTTTCTAACTCGGGTCGGGTTTGTACGGATAGGAATGAAATTTTTTTTGTTCTCTATTTTTCTGCCTGTCCCGACTCGTTTCTTCTTGAAATGAAGCGTGGATGATGTCTTTTAATTTTTAAAATTTTTTTGCGTTTATTTTTGAATTTTCTAACTCGGGTCGGGTTCGAACGGATCGGAATGAAATTTTTATCGTTCTCTATTTTTCGAACTGTCCTGACCCGTTTCGTCTTCAAACGGATAGGAATGAAATTTTTTTTGTTCTCTATTTTTCGGCCTGTCCTCACCCGTTTCTTCTTGAAATGAGTCATGGATGATGTTTTTTAATTTTTATAATTTTTTTGCATTTATTTTTGAATTTTCTAACTGGGGTCGGGTTTGTACGGATAGGAATGAAATTTTTGTTGTTCTCTATTTTTCGGCCTGTCCTTACTAGTTTCTTCATGAAATGAAGCCTGGATGATGTTTTTTAATTTGTAAAAATTTTTTGCGTTTATTTTTGAATTTTCTAACTCGGGTCGGGTTCGATCGGATAGGAATGAAATTTTTTTTGTTCTCTATTTTTCGGCATTTTCTGACCCGTTTCGTCTTAAAATTAAGTCTGGATGAGGTTTTTTAATTTTTAGAATTTTTCTGCATTTATTTTTGAATTTTCTAACTCGGGTCTGGTTCGAACGGATAGGAAGAAAATTTTTTTTCTTCTCTATTTTTCGGCCTGTCCTAACCCGTTTCTTCTTGAAATGAAGCCTGGATGATGTTTTTTAATTTTTAAAATTTTATTGCGTTTATTTTTAATTTTCTAACTCGGGTCGGGTTCGAACGGATAGGAATGAAATTTTTTTCGTTCTCTATTTTTCGGCCTGTCCTGACCCGTTTCGTCTTGAAATGAAGCCTGGATGATGTTTTTTAATTTTTAAAATTTTTTGCTTTTATTTTTGAATTTTCTAACTCGGGTCGGGTTCGGACGGATCGGAATGAAATTTTTTTTGTTCTGTATTTTTCGGCCTGTCCTGACCTGTTTCTTCTTGAAATGTAGCTTGGATGATGTGTTTTAATTTTTAGAACTTTTTTGCCTTTATTTTTGAATTTTCTATCTCGGGTCGGGTTCGACCGGATAGGAAGAAAATTTTTTTCTTCTCTATTTTTCGGCCTGTCCTGACCCGTTTCTTCTTTGAAAATGAAAGCCTGGATGATGTTTTTTAATTTTTGAATTTTTTTTTCCTTTTATTTTTTTAATTTTCTAACTCAGGTCGGGTTCGAACAGATAGGAATGAAATTTATTTTGTTCTCTATTTTTCGGCCTGTCCTGACCCGTTTCATCTTGAAATGAAGCCTAGATGATGTTTTCTAAATTTTAAAATTTTTTTGCATTTATTTTTGAATTTTCTAACTCGGGTCGGGTTCGAACGGATCGGAATGAAATTTTTTTCGTTCTTTATTTTGCGAACTGTCCTGACCCGTTTCGTCTTGAAACGAATAGGAATGAAATTTTTTTTGTTCTCTATTTTTCCTCCTGTCCTGACCCGTTTCATCTTGAAATGAAGCCTGGATGATGTTTTTTAATTTTTAAAATTTTTTTGCTTTTATTTTTGAATTTTCTAACTCGGGTCGGGTTCGAACGGATAGGAATGAAATTTTTTTCGTTCTCTATTTTTCGAACTGTCTTGACCCGTTTCGTCTTGAAACGGATAGGAATGAAATTTTTTTTGTTCTCTATTTTTCCTCCTGTCCTGACCCGTTTTGTCTTGAAATGAAGTCTGGATGAGGTTTTTTAATTTTTAGAATTTTTTTGCATTTATTTTTGAATTTTCTAACTCGGGTCTGGTTCGTACGGATCGGAATGAAATTTTTTTTGTTCTCTATTTTTCGGCCTGTCCTCACCCGTTTCTTCTTGAAATGAAGCCTGGATGATATTTTTCAATTTTTAAAATTTTTTTGCATTTATTATTGAATTTTCTAACTCGGGTCGGGTTTGTACGGATGGGAATGAAATTTTTTTTGTTCTCTATTTTTCTGCCTGTCCTGACTCGTTTCTTCTTGAAATGAAGCGTGGATGATGTCTTTTAATTTTTAAAGTTTTTTTGCGTTTATTTTTGAATTTTCTAACTCGGGTCGGGTTCGAACGGATCGGAATGAAATTTTTATCGTTCTCTATTTTTCGAACTGTCCTGACCCGTTTCGTCTTCAAACGGATAGGAATGAAATTTTTTTTGTTCTCTATTTTTCGGCCTGTCCTCACCCGTTTCTTCTTGAAATGAGTCATGGATGATGTTTTTTAATTTTTAAAATTTTTTTGCATTTATTTTTGAATTTTCTAACTGGGGTCGGGTTTGTACGGATAGGAATGAAATTTTTGTTGTTCTCTATTTTTCGGCCTGTCCTGACTAGTTTCTTCATGAAATGAAGCCTGGATGATGTTTTTTAATTTGTAAAAAAATTTTGCGTTTATTTTTGAATTTTCTAACTCGGGTCGGGTTCGATCGGATAGGAATGAAATTTTTTTTGTTCTCTATTTTTCGGCATTTTCTGACCCGTTTCGTCTTAAAATTAAATCTGGATGAGGTTTTTTAATTTTTAGAATTTTTCTGCATTTATTTTTGAATTTTCTAACTCGGGTCTGGTTCGAACGGATAGGAAGAAAATTTTTTTTCTTCTCTATTTTTCGGCCTGTCCTAACCCGTTTCTTCTTGAAATGAAGCCTGGATGATGTTTTTTAATTTTTAAAATTTTTTTGCGTTTATTTTTGAATTTTCTAACT
>NW_022155508.1:0-6148 GCF_001633185.2 Quercus lobata | reverse complement strand
AAATTCAAAAAAAAAAATGCAAAAAAAATTTAAAAATTAAAAAACATCATCCAGGCTTCATTTCAAGATGAAACGGGTTAGGATAGGCCGAAAGATAGAGAAGAAAAAAAATTTCATTCCTATCCGTTCGAACCCGACCCGAGTCACAAAATTCAAAAATAAATGCAAAAAAATTTTAAAAATTAAAAAACATCATCTAGACTTGATTTCAAGAGGAGACGGGTAAGAATAGGCCCAAAAATAGAGAAGAAAAAAAAAATCTTTCCTTTCCGTTCGAACCCGACCCGAGATAAAAAATTCAAAAATAAATGCAAAAAAATTTTAAAAATTAAAAAACATTATCCAGGCATCATTACAAGATGAAAACGAGGTAAGAATAGCCCGAAAAAAAGTAGAGAAGAAAAAAAATTTCATTCCTTTCCGTTCGAACCCGACCCGAGTTAAAAAATTCAAAAATAAATGCAAAAACATTTTAAAAATTAAAAAACATCATCCGGGCTTCATTTCAAGATGAAACGGGACAGGATAGGCCGAAAAATAGAGAAAAAAAAAATTTTGTTCCTATCCGTTCGAACCCGACCCGATTTACAAAATTCAAAAATAATTGCAAAAAAATTTTAAAAATTAAAAAACATCATCCAGGCTTCATTTCAAGATGAAACGGGTCTAGGCCGAAAAATAGAGAAGAAAAAAAATTTCATTCCTATCCGTTCGAACTCGACCCGAGTTATAAAATTCAAAAATAAATGCAAAAAAATTTTAAAAATTAAAACAGATCGTCCAGGCTTCATTTCAATATTAAACGGGTCAGGATAGAACGAAAAATAAAGAAGAAAAAAAAATTCATTCCTACCCGTTCGAACCCGACCATAGTTAAAAAATTCAAAAATAAATGCAAAAAAATTTTCAAAATTAAAAAACATCATCCAGGCTTCATTTGAATATGAAACGGGTCAGGAGAGGCCAAAAAATAAAGAAGAAAAAAAATTTCATTCCTATCCGTTCGAACTCGACCCGAGTTACACAATTCAAAAATAAATGCAAAAAAATTTTAGAAATTAAAAAACATCATCGAGGCTTCATTTTAAAATGAAACGGGTCAGGATAGGCCGAAAAATAGAGAAGCAAAAAAATTTCATTCCTATCCGTTCGAACCCGACCCGAGTTACAAAATTCAAAAATAAATGCAAAAAAATTTTTAAAAATTAAAAAACATCATCAGGCTTCATTTCAAGATGAAACGGGTCAGGATAGGCGAAAAATAGAGAAGCAAAAAAATTTTCATTCCTATCCGTTCGAACCCGACCCGAGTTTACAAAATTAAAAAATAATGCAAAAAAATTTTAAAAATTAAAACATTATCCAGGCTTCATTTCAAGACGAAACGGGTCTGGACAGGTCGAAAAATAGAGAACAAAAAAAATTTCATTCCTATCCGTTCGAACCGG
The DNA here is from genome assembly GCF_001633185.2 of Quercus lobata. NCBI lineage: Eukaryota > Viridiplantae > Streptophyta > Magnoliopsida > Fagales > Fagaceae > Quercus > Quercus lobata. The sequence goes on along the minus strand of NW_022155508.1, from coordinate 4,700 downwards.
ACCCGAGTTAGAAAATTCAAAAAGAAATGCAAAAAAATTTTAAAAATTAAAAAACATCATCCAGGATTCATTTCAATATGAAACGGGACAGGATAGGCCGAAAAATAGGGAGGAAAAAAAATTTCATTCCTATCCGTCCGAACCCGACCCGAGTTAAAAAATTCAAAAATAAATGCAAAAAAATTTTAAAAATTAAAAAACATCATCCAGGCTTCATTTCAATATGAAACGGGTCAGGACAGGCCAAAAAATATAGAACAAAAAAAATTTCATTCCTATCCGTTCGAACCCGACCCGAGTTACAAAATTCAAAAATAAATGCAAAAAATTTTTTAAAATTTAAAAACATCATCCAGGCTTCGTTTCAAGAGGAAACGGGTAAGGATAGGCTGAAAAATAGAGAACTAAAAAAATTTCACTCCTATCCGTTTGAACCCGTCCCGAGTTACAAAATTAAAAAATAAATGCAAAAAAATTTTTAAAATTAAAAAACATCATCCAGGATTCATTTCAATACGAAACGGGTCAGGACAAGCGAAAAAATAGAGAAGAAAAAAAATTTCATTCCTATCCGTACGAACCCGACCCGAGTTACAAAATTCAAAAATAAATGCAAAAAAATTTTAAAAATTAAAAAACATCATCCAGGCCTCATTTCAAGATAAAACGGGTCAGGATAGGCCGAAAAATAGAGAAGAAAAAAATTTTCTTTCCTATCCGTCCGAACCCGACCCGAGTTACAAAATTCAAATATAAATGCAAAAAAATTTTAAAAATTAAAAAACATCATCCGGGCTTCATTTCAAGATGAAACGTGTCAGGATAGGCCGAAAAATAGAGAAGAAAAAAAAATTTGTTCCTATCCGTTCGAACCCGACCCGAGTTACAAAATTCAAAAATAACTGCAAAAAAATTTTAAAAATTAAAAAACATCATCCAGGCATCATTTCAAGATGAAACGGGTCTAGGCCGAAAAATAGAGAAGAAAAAAAATTTCATTCCTATCCGTTCGAACTCGACCCGAGTTATAAAATTCAAAAATAAATGCAAAAAAATTTTGAAAATTAAAAAAGATCGTCCAGGCTTCATTTCAATATTAAACGGGTCAGGATAGAATGAAAAATAAAGAAGAAAAAAAATTTCATTCCTATCCGTTCGAACCCGACCCAAGTTAAAAAATTCAAAAATAAATGCAAAAAAATTTTCAAAATTAAAAAACATCATCCAAGCTTCATTTGAATATGAACGGGTCAGGGACAGGCCAAAAAATAAAGAAGAAAAAAAATTTTCATTCCTATCCTGTTAGAACTCGACCCGAGTTACACAATTCAAAAATAAATGCAAAAAAAATTTTTAAAACTAAAAATAACATCATCCAGGCTTATTTCAAATGAACGGGTAAGGATATGCCGCAAAAAATAGAGAAGCAAAAAAATTTCATTCCGAATCCGTTCGAACCGACCGATACAAAATTCAAAAATATATGCCAAAAAATTTTTAAAAATTAAAAAAACATCATCCAGCGTCATTTTCAAGATGAAACGGTCAGGATAGGCCGAAAAAATAGAGAAGCAAAAAAATTCATTCCTATCCGTTCCGAACCCGACCCGAGTTACAAATTAAAAAAATAAATGCAAAAAATTTTAAAAATTAAAAAACGATCATCCAGCTTCATTTCAAAATGAACGATCAGGATAGGCCGAAAAATAGAGAAGAAAAAATTTCCTCCATTCGTCGAACCCGACCCAGTTACAAAATTTCAAAAAAAAAAATTGCAAAAAAAATTTTAAAAATTTAAAAAACATCATCCAGGCTTCATTTCAGATGAAACGGGGGTTAGGATAGGCCGAAAAAATAGAGAAGAAAAAAAAATTTCTTTCCTATCCGTTCGAACCCGACCCGAGTTAAAAAATTAAAAAATAAATGCAAAAAAATTTTAAAAATTAAAAAACATCATCCAGGCTTCATTTCAAGATGAAACGAGTCAGGACAGGCCAACAAATTTCGTTCCTATCCGTTCGAACCCAACCCGAGTTAGAGAATTAAAAAAGAAATGCAGAAAAATTTTAAAAATTAAAAAACATCATCCACGCTTCACTTCAATATGAAACGGGTCAGGATTGACCGAAAAATAGAGAACAAAAAAAATTTCATTCCTATCCGTTCGAACCCGACCGGAGTTAAAAAATTCAAAAATAAATGCAAAGAAATTTTAAAAATTAAAAAACATCATCCAAGCTTCATGTCAAGACGAAATGGGTCAGGACAGGCCCAAAAATATAGAACAAAAAAAATTTCATTCCTGTCCGTTCGAACCCGACCCGAGTTACAAAATTCAGAAATAATTGCAAAAAAATTTTAAAAATTTAGAAACATTATCCAGGCTTCATTTCAAGACGAAACGGGTCTGGACAGGTCGAAAAATAGAGAACAAAAAAAATTTCATTCCTATCCGTTCGAACCCGACCCGAGTTACAAAATTCAAAAATAAATTCAAAAAAATTTTTAAAATTTAAAAACATCATCCAGGCTTCGTTTCAAGAGGAAACGGGTAAGGATAGGCTGAAAAATAGAGAACTAAAAAAATTTCACTCCTATCCGTTTGAACCAGTCCCGAGTTACAAAATTAAAAAATAAATGCAAAAAAATTTTGAAAATTAAAAAACATCATCCAGGATTCATTTCAATACGAAACGGGTCAGGACAAGCGAAAAAATAGAGAAGAAAAAAAATTTCATTCCTATCCGTACGAACCCGACCCGAGTTACAAAATACAAAAATAAATGCAAAAAAATTTTAAAAATTAAAAAACATCATCCAGGCTTCATTTCAAGATAAAACGGGTCAGGATAGGCCGAAAAATAGAGAAGAAAAAAATTTTCTTTCCTATCCGTCCGAAGCCGACCCGAGTTACAAAATTCAAATATAAATGCAAAAAAATTTTAAAAATTAAAAAACATCATCCGGGCTTCATTTCAAGATGAAACGTGTCAGGATAGGCCGAAAAATAGAGAAGAAAAAAAATTTTATTCCTATCCGTTCGAACCCGACCCGAGTTACAAAATTCAAAAATAACTGCAAAAAAATTTTAAAAATTAAAAAACATCATCCAGGCATCATTTCAAGATGAAACGGGTCTAGGCCGAAAAATAGAGAAGAAAAAAAATTTCATTCCTATCCGTTCGAACTCGACCCGAGTTATAAAAATTTTCAAGAAATAAATGCAAAAAAAATTTGAAAAAATTACAAAAAGATCGTCAGCTTCATTTCATATTAAACGGGTCAGGATAGAATGAAAAATAAGAAGAAAAAAAATTTCATTCCTATCCGTTCGACCCGACCCAAGTTGTAAAAAATTTTCAAAAAAAATTAAATGCAAAAAAAATTTCAAAAATTAAAAAAATCATCAGGCTTCATTTGATATGACGGGTCAGGACAGGCCAAAAATAAGAAGAAAAAAATTTTCATTCCTTCCGTTCGAACCTCGACCCGAGTTACACAATCAAAAAAATTAAATGCAAAAAAATTAAAAACTAAAAAACATCATCCAGCTTCATTTCCAAATGAACAGGTAGTATAGGCCGAAAAAATAGAGAAGCAAAAAAATTTCATTTCCGATCCGTTTCGAACCCGACCCGAGTTACAAAATTCAAAAATAAATGCAAAAAAATTTTAAAAATTAAAAAACATCATCCAGGCTTCATTTCAAGATGAAACGGGTCAGGGTAGGCCGAAAAATAGAGAAGCAAAAAAATTTCATTTCTATCCGTTCGAACCCGACCCGAGTTACAAAATTCAAAAATAAATGCAAAAAAAATTTTAAAAATTAAAAAACATCATCCAGGCTTCATTTCAAGATGAAACGGCTCAGGATAGGCCGAAAAATAGAAAAAGAAAAAATTTCATCTATCCGTTCGAACCCGACCCGACTTACAAAGATTTCAAAAATAAATGCAAAAAAAAAAATTTTTTAAAAATAAAAAACATCATCCAGCTTCCATTTTCAAGATGAAACGTTCAGGATAGCGAAAAATGAAAGAAAAAAAAATATTCATTCCTATCCGTTCGAACCTGACCCGAGTTACAAAATTCAAAAATAATTGCAAAAAATTTTAAAAATTTAGAAACATTATCCAGCTTCATTTCGAGACGAAAACTGGTCTGGGACAGGTCGAAAAAATAAGAACAAAAAAAATTTCATTCCTATCCGTTCGAACCCGACCCGAGTTAGAAAATTCAAAAAGAAATGCAAAAAAATTTTAAAAATTAAAAAACATCGTCCAGGATTCATTTCAATATGAAACGGGACAGGATAGGCCGAAAAATAGAGAGGAAAAAAAATTTCATTCCTATCCGTTCGAACCCGACCCGAGTTAAAAAATTCAAAAATAAGTGCAAAAAAATTTTAAAAATTAAAAAACATCATCCAGGCTTCATTTCAATATGAAACGGGTCAGGACAGGCCAAAAAAGAGAGAACAAAAAAAATTTCATTCCTATCCGTTCGAACCCGACCCGAGTTACAAAATTCAAAAAAAAAAATGCAAAAAAAATTTAAAAATTAAAAAACATCATCCACGCTTCACTTCAATATGAAACGGGTCAGGATTGACCGAAAAATAGAGAAGAAAAAAAATTTCATTCCTATCCGTTCGAACCCGACCCGAGTTAAAAAATTCAAAAGTAAATGCAAAGAAATTT
>NW_022155507.1:0-6153 GCF_001633185.2 Quercus lobata | reverse complement strand
CCTTGGTTCTGTCAAAAACTTGATTTTTAAGTAGTTGGTTTTCCAATAGGCTTGAGTTCGAGGACCATGCAATACCTTGGTTCTGTCCAAAACTTGATTTCTAAGTAGTTGGTTTCTCGATAAGTTTGAGTCCGAGGACCATGCAATACCTTGGTTCTGTCCAAAACTTGATTTTTAAGTAGTTGGTTTTCCTATAGGCTTGAGTTCGAGGACCATGCAATACCTTGATTCTGTCCAAAACTTGATTACTAAGTAGTTGGTTTCCCTATAGGTTTGAGTCCGAGGACCATGCAATACCTTGGTTCTGTCCAAAACTTGATTTTTAAGTAGTTGGTTTTCCAATAGGCTTGAGTTCGAGGACCATGCAATACCTTGATTCTGTCCAAAACTTGATTTCTAAGTAGTTGGTTTCCCCATAGGTTTGAGTCCGAGGACCATGCAATACCTTGGTTCTGTCCAAAACTTGATTTTTAAGTAATTGGTTTCCCCATAGGCTTGAATCCAAGGACCATGCAATACCTTGGTTCTGTCAAAAACTTGATTTTTAAGTAGTTGGTTTCCCCATAGATTTGAGTCCGAGGACCATGCAATACCTTGGTTCTGTCCAAAACTTGATTTTTAAGTAGTTGGTTTCCCCATAGGCTTGAGTCCGAGGACCATGCAATACCTTGGTTCTGTCCAAAACTTGATTTTCTAAGTAGTTGGTATCCCTATAGGTTTAAGTCCGAGGACCATGCAATACCTTGGTTCTGTCCAAAATTTGATTTCTATGTAGTTGGTTTCCCCATAGGTTTTAGTCCGAGGACCATGCAATATCTTGGTTCTGTCCAAAACTTGATTTTTAAGTAGTTGGTTTTCCTATAGGCTTGAGTTCGAGGACCATGCAATACCTTGATTCTGTCCAAAACTTGATTTCTAAGTAGTTGGTTTCCCTATAGGTTTGAGTCCGAGGACCATGCAATACCTTGGTTCTGTCCAAAACTTGATTTTTAAGTAGTTGGTTTTCCATAGGCTTGAGTTCGAGGACCATGCAATACCTTGATTCTGTCCAAAACTTGATTTCTAAGTAGTTGGTTTCCCCATAGGTTTGAGTCCGAGGACCATGCAATACCTTGGTTCCAAAACTTGATTTTAAGTAGTTGGTTTCCCCATAGGCTTGAGTCCGAGGACCATGCAATACCTTGGTTCTGTCCAAAACTTGATTTTTAAGTAGTTGGTTTCCCCATAGGCTTAGTTCCGAGGACCATGCAATACCTTGGTTCTGTCCAAAACTTGATTTTCTAAGTAGTTGGTTTCCCTATAGGTTTGAGTCCGAGGACCATGCAATACCTTGGTTCTGTCCAAAACTTCATTTTCTAAGTAGTTGGTTTCCCCATAGGTTGAGTCCGAGGACCATGCAATACCTTGGTTCTGTCCAAAACTTGATTTCTAAGTAGTTGGTTTCCCCATAGGTTTGAGTCCGAGGACCATGCAATACCTTGGTTCTGTCCAAAACTTGATTTTTAAGTAGTTGGTTTTCCCATAGGCTTGAGTTCCAGGACCATGCAATACCTTGATTCTGTCAAAACTCTAAGTAGTTGGTTTCCATGGTTCTGGACCATGCAATACCTTGGTTCTGTCCAAAACTTGATTTTTAAGTAGTTGGTTTCCCCATAGGTTAAGTCCGAGGACCATGCAATACTTGGTTCTGGTAGTCTGTTTTAGTCCCATGCAATACCTTGGTTCTGTCCAAAACTTTTTTTAAGTAGTTGGTTTCCCCATAGGCTTGAGTTCGAGGACCATGCAATACCTTGATTCTGTCCAAAACTTGATTTTCTAAGTAGTTGGTTTCCCTATAGGTTTGAGTCCGAGGACCATGCAATACCTTGGTTCTGTCCAAAACTTAATTTTCTAAGTAGTTGGTTTCCCCATAGGCTTGAGTCCGAGGACCATGCAATACCTTGGTTCTGTCCAAAACTTGATTTCTAAGTAGTTGGTTTCCCCATAGGTTTGAGTCCGAGGACCATGCAATACTTGGTTCTGTCCAAAACTTGATTTTTAAGTAGTTGGTTTCCAATAGGCTTGAGTCGAGGACCATGCAATACCTTGGTTCTGTCAAAACTTGATTTCTAAGTAGTTGGTTTCTCCATAGGTTTGAGTCCGAGGACCATGCAATACCTTGGTTCTGTCCAAAACTTGATTTTTAAGTAGTTGGTTTTCCCATAGGCTTGAGTTCGAGGACCATGCAATACCTAGATTCTGTCCAAAACTTGATTTCTAAGTAGTTGGTTTCCCCATAGGTTTGAGTCCGAGGACCATGCAATACCTTGGTTCTGTCCAAAACTTGATTTTTAAGTAATTGGTTTCCCCATAGGCTTGAATCCAAGGACCATGCAATACCTTGGTTCTGTCAAAAACTTGATTTTTAAGTAGTTGGTTTCCCCATAGATTTGAGTCCGAGGACCATGCAATACCTTGGTTCTGTCCAAAACTTGATTTTTAAGTAGTTGGTTTCCCCATAGGCTTGAGTCCGAGGACCATGCAATACCTTGGTTCTGTCCAAAACTTGATTTTCTAAGTAGTTGGTATCCCAATAGGTTTAAGTCCGAGGACCATGCAATACCTTGGTTTGTCCAAAATTTGATTTCTACGTAGTTGGTTTCCCCATAGGTTTTAGTCCGAGGACCATGCAATATCTTGGTTCTGTCCAAAACTTGATTTTTAAGTAGTTGGTTTTCCTATAGGCTTGAGTTCGAGGACCATGCAATACCTTGATTCTGTCCAAAACTTGATTTCTAAGTAGTTGGTTTCCCTATAGGTTTGAGTCCGAGGACCATGCAATACCTTGGTTCTGTCCAAAACTTGATTTTTAAGTAGTTGGTTTTCCCAATAGGCTTGAGTACGAGGACCATGCAATACCTTGATTCTATCCAAAACTTGATTTCTAAGTAGTTGGTTTCCCCATAGGTTTGAGTCTAAGAACCATGCAATACCTTGGTTCTGTCCAAAACTTGATTTTTAAGTAGTTGGTTTTCCCATAGGCTTGAGTTCGAGGACCATGCAATACCTTGATTCTGTCCAAAACTTGATTTCTAAGAAGTTGGTTTCCCTATAGGTTTGAGTCCAAGGACCATGCAATACCTTGGTTCTGTCCAAAACTTGATTTTTATGTAGTTGGTTTCGCCATAGACTTGAGTCCGAGGACCATGCAATACCTTGGTTCTGTCCAAAACTTGACTTCTAAGTAGTTGGTTTCCCTATCGGTATGAGTCCGAGTACCATGCAATACCTTGGTTCTGTCCAAAACTTGATTTTCTAAGAAGTTGGTTTCCCAATAGGTTTGAGTCCGAGGACCATGCAATACCTTGGTTCTGTCCAAAACATGATTTCTAAGTAGTTGGTTTCCCCATAGGTTTGAGTCCGAGGACCATGCAATACCTTGGTTCTATCCAAAACTTGATTTTTAAGTAGTTGGTTTTCCCATATGCTTGAGTTCGAGGAACATGCAATACCTTGATTCTGTCCAAAACTTGATTTCTAAGTAGTTGGTTTCCCCATAGGTTTGAGTCCGAAGACCATGCAATACCTTGGTTCTGTCCAAAACTTGATTTTTAAGTAGTTGGTTTTCCCATAGGCTTGAGTTCGATGACCATGCAATACCTTGATTCTGTCCAAAACTTGATTTCTAAGTAGTTGGTTTCCCTATAGGTTAGAGTCCGAGGACCATGCAATACCTTGGTTCTGTCCAAAACTTGATTTTTATGTAGTTGGTTTCGCCATAGACTTGAGTCCGAGGACCATGCAATACCTTGGTTCTGTCCAAAACATGATTTCTAAGTAGTTGGTTTCCCTCTCGGTATGAGTCCGAGTACCATGCAATACCTTGGTTCTGTCCAAAACTTCATTTTCTAAGTAGTTGGTTTCCCCATAGGCTTGAGTCCGAGGACCATGCAATACCTTGTTTCTGTCCAAAACTTGATTTTCTAAGTAGTTGGTTTCCCTATCGGTTTGAGTCCGAGGACCATGCAATACCTTGGTTCTGTCCAAAACTTCATTTTCTAAGTAGTTGGTTTCCCCATAGGCTTGAGTCCGAGAACCATGCAATACCTTGGTTCTGTCCAAAACTTGATTTCTAAGTAGTTGGTTTCCCTATAGGTTTGAGTCCGTGGACCATGCAATACGGTGGTTCTGTCCAAAACTTGATTTTTAAGTAGTTAGTTTTCCCATAGGCTTGAGTTCCAGGACCATGCAATACCTTGATTCTGTCCAAAACTTGATTTCTAAGTAGTTGGTTTCCCTATAGGTTTGAGTCCGTGGACCATGCAATACCTTGGTTCTGTCCAAAACTTGATTTTTAAGTAGTTGGTTTCCCCATAGGCTTAATTCCGAGGACCATGCAATACCTTGGTTCTGTCCAAAACTTGATTTTCTAAGTAGTTGGTTTCCCTATAAGTTTTAGTTCGAGGACCATGCAATACCTTGGTTCTGTCCAAAACTTAATTTTTTTCTAAGTAGTTGGTTTCCCCATAGGCTTGAGTCCGAGGACCATGCAATACCTTGGTTCTGTCCAAAACTTAATTTTTAAGTAGTTGGTTTCCCCATAGGCTTGAGTCAAAGGACCATGCAATACCTTGGTTCTGTCCAAAACTTGATTTTCTAAGTAGTTGGTTTCCCTATAGGATTGAGTCCGAGGACCATGCAATACCTTGGTTCTGTCCAAAACTTCATTTTCTAAGTAGTTGGTTTCCCCATAGGCTTGAGTCCGAGGACCATGCAATACCTTGGTTCTGTCCAAAACTTCATTTTCTAAGTAGTTGGTTTCCCCATAGGCTTGAGTCTGAGGACCATGCAATGCCTCGGTTCTGTCCAAAACATGATTTCTAAGTAGTTGGTTTCCCCATAGGTTTGAGTCCGAGGACCATGCAATACCTTGGTTCTGTCCAATAACTTGATTTTTAAGTAGTTGGTTTTCCCATACGCCTTGAGTTCGATGACATGCAATACCTTGATTCCTTCCAAAACTTGATTTCTAAGTAGTTGGTTTCCTATAAGGTTTTGAGTCCGAGGACATGGCATACCTTGGTTCTGTCAAACTATGAATTTTTTTGTAGTTGGTTTCGCCATAGAACTTGTCCGAGGACCATGCAATACTTGGTTTTGTCAAAACTTGATTTCTAAGTGTTGGTTTCCCTATCGGTATGAGTCGAGTACCATGCAAGGCCTTGGTTCTGTCCAAACCTTGTGATATTTCTCTTTTGTACTTGGTTTCCCCATAGGCTTGAGTCCGAGGACCATGCAAGGCCTTGGTTCTGTCCAAAACTTATGAGCTTTCTTTTTTGTAGTTGGTTTCCCCATAGGCTTGAGTCCGAGGACCATGCAAGGCCTTGGTTCTGTCCAAAACTTATGAGCTTTCTTTTTTGTAGTTGGTTTCCCAATAGGCTTGAGTCCGAGGACCATGCAAGGCCTTGGTTCTGTCTAAAACTTGTAATATTTCTCTTTTGTACTTGGTTTCCCCATAGGCTTGAGTCCGAGGACCATGCAAGGCCTTGGTTCTGTCCAAAACTTATGAGCTTTCTTTTTTCTACTTGGTTTCCCCATAGGCTTGAGTCCGAGGACCATGCAAGGCCTTGGTTCTGTCCAAAACTTATGAGCTTTCTTTTTTGTACTTGGTTTCCCAATAGGCTTGAGTCCGAGGACCATGCAAGGCCTTGGTTCTGGTCCAAAACTTATGAGCTTTCTTTTTTGTACTTGGCTTTCCCAATAGCCTTAAGGCGAGGACCATCGCAAGGCCTTGGTTCTGTTCTAAACTTGTAATATTCTCTTTTGTACTTGGTTTCCCCATAGGCTTGAGTTCGAGGACCATGCAAGGCCTTGGATCTATCCAAAACTTCTTGTTTTTTCTGTGTACTTGGTTTCCCCATAGGCTTGAGTCCGAGGACCATGCAAGGCCTTGGATCTGTCCAAAACTTCTATATTTTCCTTTTAAGTAGTTGATTTCCCCATAGGCTTGAGTCCGAGGACCATGCAAGGCCTTGGATCTGTCCAAAACTTCTTGTTTTTTCTGCGTACTTGGTTTCCCCATAGGCTTGAGTCCGAGGACCATGCAAGGCCTTGGTTCTGTCCAAAACTTGTATATTTTCTTTTAAGTAGTTGGTTTCCCCATAGGCTTGAGTC
>NW_022155506.1:0-6161 GCF_001633185.2 Quercus lobata | reverse complement strand
TGTGGTAGTATAAGCTTACTAAACTGTCTTAACTTTTTTTAGAAAAATAAAATTGGTTAGATTTGTTTAGTGTATGTGTTGATCTGAGAATGCCTTGCATCTAGAGTTTGTGACTTGTTTGAGTGCCTAACATGCTTCTTTGAGATTTGATACAGTGTTTATCTTGTTTGCATTCATCTCTTGTGTTTTTCCCTCTTTGAGTAACCTTGTCTCTGTCTGCTCAACACTAGCTCGATAGAAGCTCAATAATAGCTCGATATCTCTCGACACAAACTTCTTCTATCAAAGTTTTCTAGATTTTTCTCGATACCTCTCGACACATAGCTCAATCAATTGATCCAAATTTCTGAACTCTCTGTTTGCTTAATAGAAGCTCGACACCATCTCAATCCATCGAAGCAGTTTGGCCGTCGACACCTCCTCGATACCACTCGATCTATCAAGATGCCTAATTCTATATATATTCGATGTTTGACCAGGTTCATTTCGTACTCAAATATTTGGATCTCTCTCTCTTCTCTCTCGACCCAATCATCTTCTTTTCACCAAAATTCCTTCCCCCTTCAAGAATTCGGCCTATTCCAAGCTCCAATTCTTTGGCAAGTGATCTAAATCTCTTCTTTTCTCATTATTCATGGCATTTCATGCATTTTGTAGCCTAGGTTTTAGGTTTTGGGAAAATTTTGGGGTTTTTGTGTTTTTGATAAATCTTTTAGGTTGGGTTTTGTTGAGATGATATCACATGATCATGCATTGTATTCTCTAGCATTCTATTCACATGTTCATGCATTCTAGGATTGTGTGACTGATTATATCTTGTGAATGTTGTAATTTGGATTGGGTTTTTGCCCATGATGTAATTTCTTTTTGCACGTAACATGCTCATGCATTCCCATGCATTGCTCGTTTCTTCCTTATCTTTCTTGAGTATTTCTTTTGCTGTGTTCCTTTGTCTTTTTGCTATTTCCTTTAGATTTTCTGACTATGGCACCCAAGAAATCAGTTCCTTCGAAAAACCCGATCTCTCTTCGTGGTTCTTCATCTTCTTCTTCTCTTCCTGCTAAAGGCAGGTTTTGTGATTCAAAATCCCAAAAGGATTTTGATGAGAAATTTTTTGACAGGGCAATTCATTCAAAACGCCAAGTCATTATGTTTAACTTTTCAGACATGCCCTCTTTTTGGTGCATTTAGCTCTTAGGGTTGGAAATCTCTTTGCGAGAAACCCACGAGGTGTCCAGGTGTGTTAATACGGGAGTTCTTCTCCAACATACATGTCATTGATACCTCTATTCCCCAGTTTACTATGGTTTTCTGAGGAACACGTATCGTAGTTACCCTAGAGCTCATTTCCAAGGTACTACATGTTCCGAGGGTAACTCATCCAGACTACCCTAGTCATCCTCGTCTTCGTTCCTTTTCTTGAGATGAATTGGCCTCACGTTTTCGTGAGAAAGATATGGTGTGGGGTGATCTTCTAAATTTCACCACACATGACTTTGCTAAGGGTCCAAGGATCCTTAATATGGTGATGACCTTTGTTCTCACACAACGGTCTCACTATAACACTATCACTAAGCCTCGTGCTCATTTTCTTTTCTCTTTCTTAAAGGTTCCCTCTATAGACTTTCCTTCACACGTGATAGATATCTATCAAGACACCGCTACACATGATAAGCTAATCTTTCCTTCAGCTATCACATGCATTCTCATCCACTTGCACGTTCATATTCCTTCTACCCCTCTCTTCTCTGTTATGAGTTCTATTAGTCGGGAGTCTATATGGAGGAGTGATGCACAGCTAACTGCTAAAGGCCAAGCGGCCTTGTACGAAGTCTACTTTCGCTTAGCAGGAGGAGGCTGACATTCGTGTTATGGAGGATACTGCCTTTTCCCCCCGACCCCCTTCCATTTCTGTTCCATCTTCTTCTTCTTTTAGAGTGGAGGCATCTCTTGCCACCATCTCGGATCAGCTTTAGCATATGTGTGCTTATTTTGGTAGTTTTCTTGACCATCTTTCGAATGAGATTTGTCAAATGAACCTCAGGATTGGACGCATTGCTCACCGTCATTCATGCCTTGGTGGTTTTGCTCATTCTCTGACACCGATCCTTCTGAGAAATCTTCTGATGGTGGAGATGATTAGAGTGGTGATGCTTTTGGCTCGGAGTATGTTGATGAGATGACTATCTCTCAGTGATTCACCCTTTGTCACTTGTGACAAAAAGGAGGAGTTGTGTTATGAAAGTAGTCATCTTGTTAGGGGGAGAAATACTCTAGCGTTAGTGATAGAGGGAGAGTGTTTTTGAGAGATGTAGTGAGGTTTTTGTTGTATAGTTTTCATTACATGTACCTTGGTCTTATAACCTTTTACATACATTGAACTTACTTGTGACCTATTACATGCATGTTTTTCACCTTATCTCACATATGTTGTTTATTTTCTCTCTTTATACGCATGTTTCTTAGTTTATATAACTTGTCAATATTTCACACTTGATGCCCTGATGGATCTTGTTTTAAGTGTTTCAACTAAGATAGGTTGCAAGTCTTTCATGCCATGATCTCTCTTCTTGCAAAATTTTTCAAGAGTTCATTGTATTAATTAGACTTATGTAGTTTTTGTGTAATAGTTATGAAGACTGTTGTTTATACTTCTCTCATATTTATACTTGTGATTTTGTCACAAATTGACAAGGGGGAGATAGTGAGGGTCATATTTTCTATGTAATTGGCTAATCCTTTGATAAAACGCACTTTACTTGTAATTGGGTAGATCTAAGTTGGGTTTAATGTATCAAGAAGTATGTTGCTCAAACATATCAAGTGGTATCTTTAAAGACATGAAGATTGATTCAAGAAACAAGTGAAGAAAACTAATTCATTAAGTCTCGACAGAAACTTGATAGATATTGCTATCAAGGTTAAATAAAGAAACTTGACACAAGCTCGATCTATCGAGAATTAAGATTTCAGAATTTCTAGATTTGAAACTTGTTCCATGTTGTCTTATTTGATTAGAGTTTGTTTTCCCACAACCCTCGTTATATACAAAGCAGATTTTTAAAGCCGTCATATACAGACACAAAGACCCTGAACTCATATAATATGTGTGAAGCTACTATATTTGTATGCCTAAAAGTTTTGTAACCAAGTACTTCATGATCTTCATTGTTGATAAAGTGAAGAATTTTGCAGCCAACAACAATTATTCAAGTTGCTGGAGTTAGTCGTATACTGGGATCCATGAAAAGGAGTTAGTCACAGATTGGAGATTTGTGCAACAAAAGAAAGAAGGATACTATAAGATTAAGTCCAATTGGGTATTGGAGCGAAGATTCAACTATAGGTTGGTATTTTGGGATAGGCCAGGGTAGTGGTAAGACTCCTTATACTTATAACCACTTACTTATTGATTAATGGATTCTTAAGAGTGGTGACCTTAAATTCACTCGGTGGGGTTTTTGCCTTGCGAGAGGTTTTCCCAATTTCTCAACAAATCATCTTGTTAATTTATTTTTTGCTGCATTTATTTTATTTGATGATTTGTTGGTGTTTCCACGATTTGCATATAATTTGACCTAATTAATCAACTTGAGTAATTGAATTAATTAATCGGGGTCAATCTATCTTAACCCAACACGGAGAAAGAAAAAGGACCATATTTCTTTAATTTTTTTTCCCAAAAAATGATTCATGCCTTAGTTTTTAACTTTCAAATATCACACTTGGGTTTCTGTTTGAATCCTTATAAGTATTTGAAACAATTGTAATCCATTGCTATGTAGTCGATACAAATAGGATCTAGATTTGGAAGTATATGGAGTTGTTGCTCTTTCATCTTTTCCCATAAGGCTTCATATGCATTGTGGAAATTTTGATTTAGGTTTGAAAAGAAGATCAAGATTATATTTAGATTTGAAACCCTACTAAAGTTGAAACAAAAGGGGGGAATTTAGAAAATGTTTTGAAATTGAATAAAGTTATTCACCGTTGATTCTAAGTCATAAGAGACGCTAATATTGTGCAAATGAGTTAGTTGAATTAGAATTTGATATTGGGTATTTTCTAGGAGATGACAGACGAAGAACATGAGAGAGAAGGGTTGAAGGGGAGAAATATGTAGTTTTTAATTTTTTTACCAAAATGATAAGGCTGCTTGGACGTGTAAATCTATTTTTTTAAGTCACTTACATGGCATAATAGGTTTCGTAAAACTTGTTTCTCAAAAAAAAGGTTTTGTAAAACTTATATATACTAATATTTTTAGTATTTTCTAATAATTTTTGTAATTTTTTAAATTAAAAAAATGACATACCATTAAAAAAAAAATGGCAAGTCATTATTCAGTTAGCCACATAAGTAATATTATTAATTGTAGTTAACAAAAGGATTAACATCGTTCATTTTTGAAACTTGAAGGACCAATAGCGCACACTTAAAACTTAAGGGACTAATTATACTTACAGAGTAAATTTCAAGGACCAATAATATAGTTTCCCCTCAAAATAAAACCCAAATTAAAATCTAAACCGTGAAGATAATCCTTCTCTCTCCTCTTCTCTCTCTCTCTTTCTCTTGTTTAAGACCCTGGTCGAAACCGCCGAGTTAAAAAATCAAAAATAAATGCATTAAATTTTAAAAATTAAAAAAACATTATCCCAGCTCATTTCAAGACGAAACGGGTCAGGACAGGGCGGCAAATAATAAAGAAACATAATGGCGATGCTGCTAACCGCAACCGACCCGGAGTTAGAAAATTCAAAATAAATGCAAAAAAATTTTAAAATTAAAAAACATCGTCCAGGCTTTCATTTCAATGATGGAAACGGAGTCAGGATAGGCTTTGAAAAAAAGAGAAGAAAAAAATTTCATTCCTATCCGTTTTCGAACCCTACCGAGTTAAAAAATTCAAAAAATAATTTGCAAAAAATTGTAAAAATTAAAAAACATCATCCATTGCTTTGCATTTCAAGAAGGAAACGGGTCAGGACAGGCTTTGCAAAGTAGAGGAACAAAAAATATTCATTCCTAATCCGTTCGAACCCGAACCTGAGTTTAGAAAATTCAATAATAAATGCAAAAAAAATTTTAAAAATTAAAAAACATCGTCCAGGCTTCATTTCAATATAAAACGGGTCAGGATAGGCTGAAAAATAAAGAAGAAAAAAAATTTCATTCCTATCCGTTCGAACCCGACCCGAGTTAGAAAATTCAAAAAATAAATGCAAAAAAATTTTAAAAATTAAAAAACATCATCCAAGCTTCATTTCAAGACGAAACGGGTCAGGACAGGCTGCAAAATAGAGAACGAAAATAATTTCATTCCTAACCGTTCGAACCCGACCCGAGTTAGAAAATTCAAAAAGAATTGCAAAAAAATTTTAAAAATTAAAAAACATGATCTCCAGGCTTCTTCAATATGAAAACGGGTTCAAGACAAGTCAAAAGATAAGAAGAAAAAAATTTTCATTCCTATCCGTTCGGAACCCGACCCGAGTTAAAATTCAAAAGTAAATGCAAAAAAAAATTTTAAAATTAAAAAAAAAAACTCATCCAGGCTTCATTTTTCAAGAGGAAACGGCGTCAGGACAGGCTTGCAAAAGTATGAGATCAAAAAAATTTCATTCCTATCCGTTCGAACCCGACCTGAGTTAGAAAATTCAATTAATTAAATGCAAAAAAATTATAAAAATTAAAAAACATCATCCAGGCTCATTTCAATAAATAACGGTCAGATGGCTGAAAAAATAAGAAGGAAAAAAAATTTCTATTCCTATCCGTTCGAACCCGACCCGAGTTAAAAAATTCAAAAATAAATGCAAAAAAATTTTAAAAATTAAAAAACATTAACCGGGGTACATTTTAAGATGAAACAGGTTAGGACAGGCCAAAAAATAGAGAATTAAAAAAATTTCATTCCTATCCGTTCGAACCCGACCCGAGTTAGAAAATTCAAAAAGAATTGCAACAAAATTTTAAAAATTAAAAAACATGATCCAGGCTTCATTTCAATATGAAACGGGTCAAGACAGGCGAAAAAATAGAGAAGAAAAAAATTTTCATTCCTATCCGTTCGAACCCGACCCGAGTTAAAAAATTCAAAAATAAATGCAAAAAAATTTTAAAAATTAAAAAACATTATCCGGGGTACATTTTAAGAT
>NW_022155505.1:0-6171 GCF_001633185.2 Quercus lobata | reverse complement strand
TGAAATTTTTTTTGTTCTCTATTTTTTGGCCTGTCCTGATCCGTTTCATATTGAAATGAAGCCTGGATGATGTTTTTTAATTTTTAAAATTTTTTTGCATTTATTTTTGAATTTTTTAAGTCGGGTCGGGTTCGAACGGATAGGAATGAAATTTTTTTTCCTCTCTATTTTTCGGCCTATCCTGTCCCGTTTCATCTTGAAATGAATCCTGGATGATGTTTTTTAATTTTTAAAATTTTTTTGCATTTCTTTTTTAATTTTGTAACTCGGGTCGGGGTCGAACGGATAGGAATGAAATTTTTTGTTCTCTATTTTTCGACCTGTTCCGATGCACCCGTGTTCGTCTTGAAATGAAGCCTTGCGGATTAAATGTTTCAAATTTTAAATTTTTTGCAATTATTTTGAATTTTGTAACCGTCAGGGGTTCACCACGGATAAGAATGAAAATTTTTTTTCTTCCAATTGTTCGGGCCTATACACTGACCCTTTCTTCTGGAAATTGAAAGCCTGGATGAGTGTTTTTTTAATTTTTAAAATTTTTTTGCATTTTATTGAATTGTGTAACTCGGGTCGAGTTCGAACGGATAAGAATGAAAATTTTTTTCTTCTCTATTTTTTGGCTTGTCCTGACCCGTTTCGTCATGAAATGAAGCCTGGATGATGTTTTTTAATTTTTAAAATTTTTCAGCCTAAATTTTTGAATTTTGTAACTCGGGACGGGTTCAATCGGATAGGAATGAAATTTTTTTTGTTCTCTATTTTTCGACCTGCCCTGACCCGTTTCGTCTTGAAATGAAGCCTGGATGATGTTTTTTAATTTTCAAAATTTTTTTGTTTTTATTTTTGAATTTTTTAACTCGGGACGGGTTCGAACGGATAGGAATGAAATTTTTTTTCTTCTCTATTTTTCGGCCTAGACCCGTTTTCATCTTGAAATGAAGCCTGGGATGAGTTTTTTAAATTTAAAATTTTTTTGCAATTTATTTTTAATTTGTAACTCGGGGTCTGGGTTCGAACGGATAGAATAAATTTTTGCTTCTCTTATTTTTCAGCCCTGTCCTGACCCGGTTTTCATGTTTGAAATGAAAGCCTGGATGATCTTTTTTAATTTAAAATTTTTTCATTTATTTTGAATTTATAACTCGGTCGGTGCTCGAAACGGATAGGAATGAAATTTTTTTCTCTCTAATGAAGCTGGATGATGTTTTTTAATTTTGAAAATTTTTTTGCATTTATTTTTGAATTTGTTAACTTGGGTCGGGTTCGAACGGATAGGAATGAAATTTTTTTTCTTCTTTATTTTTCGTTCTATCCTGACCCGTTTAATATTGAAATGAAGCCTGGACGATCTTTTTTAATTTTTAAAATTTTTTTGCATTTATTTTTGAATTTTGTAACTCGGGTCGGGTTCAAACGGATAGGAATGAAATTTTTTTTCTTCTCTATTTTTCGGCCTATCCTGACCCGTTTCATTTTGAAATGAAGCTGGGATGATGTTTTTTAATTTTTAAAATTTTTTTGCATTTATTTTTTAATTTTGTAACTCGGGTCGGGTTCGAACGGATAGAAATGAAATTTTTTTGCTTCTCTATTTTTCGGCCTATCCTGACCCGTTTCATTTTGAAATGAAGCTTGGATGATGTTTTTTAATTTTTAAAATTTTTTTGCATTTATTTTTTAATTTTGTAACTCGGGTCGGGTTCGAACGGATAGAAATGAAATTTTTTTGCTTCTCTATTTTTCAGCCTATCCTGACCCGTTTCATCTTGAAATGAAGCCTGGATGATGTTTTTTAATTTTTAAAAATTTTTTTGCATATATTTTTTAATTTTGTAACTCGGGTCGGGTTCGAACGGATAGGAATGAAATTTTTTTGCTTCTCTATTTTTCGGCCTATCCTGACCCGTTTCATTTTGAAATGAAGCCTGGATGATGTTTTTTAATTTTTAAAACTTTTTTGCATTTATTTTTTAATTGTGTAACTCGGGTAGAGTTCGAACGGATAGGAATGAAATTTTTTTTCTTCTTTATTTTTTGGCCTCTCCTGACCCGTTTCATATTCAAATGAAGCCTAGATGATGTTTTTTAATTTTGAAAATTTTTTTGCATTTATTTTTGAATTTTTTAACTTGGGTCGGGTTCGAACGGATAGGAATGAAATTTTTTTTCTTCTTAATTTTTCGGCCTAAGACCGTTTCATCTGAAATGAAGCTGGTAGAGTTTTTTAAATTTTTAAAATTTTTTTGCATTTATTTTTGAATTTTTTAACTCGGGTCGGGTTCGAACGGATAGGAATGAAAGTTTTTTTCTTCTCTATTTTTCGGCCTATCCTGACCCGTTTCATCTTGAAATGAAGCCTGGATGATGTTTTTTAATTTTTAGAAATTTTTTTGCATATATCTTTGAATTTTGTAACTCGGGTCGGGTTCGAACGGATAGGAATGAAATTTTTTTGCTTCTCTATTTTTCGGCCTATCCTGACCCGTTTCATCTTGAAATGAAGCCTGGATGAGGTTTTTTAATTTTTAAAAATTTTTTTGCAGTTATTTTTGAATTTTGTAACTCGGGTCAGGTTCGAACGGATAGGAATGAATTTTTTTTTCTTCTCTATTTTTCGGCCTATCCTGACCCGTTTCATCTTGAAATGAAGCCTGGATGATGTTTTTTAATTTTTAAAAATTTTTTTACATTTATTTTTGAATTTTGTAACTCGGGTCGGGTTAGAACGGATAGGAATGAAATTTTTTTTCTTCTCTATTTTTCGGCCTATCCTGACCTGTTTCATTTTGAAATGTAGCCTGGATGATGTTTTTTAATTTTTAAAAATTTTTTTGCATTTATTTTTGAATTTTGTAACTCGGGTCGGGTTCGAACGGATAGGAATGAAATTTTTTTTCTTCTCTATTTTTCGGCCTATCCTGACCCGTTTCATTTTGAAATGTAGCTTGGATGATGTTTTTTAATTTTTAAAATTTTTTTGCATTTATTTTTTAATTTTGTAACTCGGGTCGGGTTCGAACGGATAGAAATGAAATTTTTTTGCTTCTCTATTTTTCAGCCTATCCTGACCCGTTTCATCTTGAAATGAAGCCTGGATGATGTTTTTTAATTTTTAAAAAATTTTTTGCATATATTTTTGAATTTTGTAACTCGGGTCGGGTTCGAACGGATAGGAATGAAATTTTTTTGCTTCTCTATTTTTCGGCCTATCTGACCTCGTTCATTTTGAAATGAAAGCCTGGATGATGTTTTTTAATTTTTAAAACTTTTGCATTTATTTTTATTGTTAACTCGGGTAGAGTTCGACATGGGATAGGAAATGAAATTTTTTTCTTCTTTATTTTTTGCCTCTCCTGACCCATTTCATATTCAAATTGAAGCCTGGATGAATGTTTTTTTAATTTTGAAAATTTTTGGATTATTTTGAATTTGTTAACTGGTCGGGTCGATACGGTAGGAAATGAAATTTTTTTTCTTCTCTATTTTTCGGCCTATACTGACCCGTTTCATTTTGAAATGAAGCTTGGATGATGTTTTTTAATTTTTAAAATTTTTTTGCATTTATTTTTTAATTTTGTAACTCGGGTCGGGTTCGAACGGATAGAAATGAAATTTTTTTGCTTCTCTATTTTTCAGCCTATCCTGACCCGTTTCATCTTGAAATGAAGCCTGGATGATGTTTTTTAATTTTTAAAAATTTTTTTGCATATATTTTTGAATTTTGTAACTCGGGTCGGGTTCGAACGGATAGGAATGAAATTTTTTTGCTTCTCTATTTTTCGGCCTGTCCTGACCCGTTTCATTTTGAAATGAAGCCTGGATGATGTTTTTTAATTTTTAAAACTTTTTTGTATTTATTTTTTAATTGTGTAACTCGGGTAGAGTTCGAACGGATAGGAATGAAATTTTTTTTCCTCTTTATTTTTTGGCCTCTCCTGACCCGTTTCATATTCAAATGAAGCTGGATGATGTTTTTTAATTTTGAAAATTTTTTTGCATTTATTTTTGAATTTGTTAACTTGGGTCGGGTTCGAACGGATAGGAATGAAATTTTTTTTCTTCTTTATTTTTCGTTCTATCCTGACCCGTTTAATATTGAAATGAAGCCTGGACGATCTTTTTTAATTTTTAAAATTTTTTTGCATTTATTTTTGAATTTTTTAACTCGGGTCGGGTTCGATTTTTTAATTTTTAAAATTTTTTTGCATTTATTTTTGAATTTTTTAACTCGGGTCGGGTTCGAACGGATAGGAATGAAATTTTTTTTCCTCTCTATTTTTCGGCCTCTCCTGTCCCGTTTCATCTTGAAATGAAGCCTGGATGATGTTTTTTAGTTTTTAAAAATTTTTTTGCAGTTATTTTTGAATTTTGTAACTCGGGTCGGGTTCGAACGGATAGGAATGAAATTTTTTTGCTTCTCTATTTTTCGGCCTATCCTGACCTGTTTCATCTTGAAATGAAGCCTGGATGATGTTTTTTAATTTTTAAAAATTTTTTTGCATTTATTTTTGAATTTTGTAACTCGGGTCGGGTTCGAACGGATAGGAATGAAATTTTTTTGCTTCTCTATTTTTCGGTCTATCCTGACCCGTTTCATCTTGAAATGAAGCCTGGCTGATGTTTTTTAATTTTTAAAAATTTTTTTGCATTTATTTTTGAATTTTGTAACTCGGGTCGGGTTCGAACGGATAGGAGTGAAATTTTTTTCCTTCTCTATTTTTCGGCCTATCCTAAACCGTTTCATCTTGAAATGAAGCCTGGATGATGTTTTTTAATTTTTAAATTTTTTTTGCATTTTTTTTTTGAATTTTGTAAATCGGGTCGGGTTCGAACGGATAGGAATGAAATTTTTTTTGTTCTCTATTTTTTGGCCTGCCTGACCCGTTTCATTGTGAAATGAAGCCTGGATGATGTTTTTTAATTTTTAATATTTTTTTGCATTTATTTTTGAATTTTGTGACTCGGGTCGGGTTCGAACGGATAGGAATGAAATTTTTTTTCTTCTCTATTTTTCGGCCTATCCTAACCCGTTTCATCTTGAAATGAGGCCTGGATGATGTTTTTTAATTTTTAAATTTTTTTTGCATTTTTTTTTTGAATTTTGTAAATCGGTTGTCGGGTTCGAACGGATAGGAATGAAATTTTTTTGTTCTCTATTTTTCGACCTGTCCAGACCCGTTTCGTCCTGAAATGAAGCCTGGATAATGTTTCTAAATTTTTAAAATTTTTTTGCAATTATTTTTGAATTTTGTAACTCGGGTCAGGGTTCGAACGGATAGGAATGAAATTTTTTTCTTCTCAATTTTTCGGCCTTTGACCCGTTTCACTGAAATGAAGCCTGGAGATGTTTTTTAATTTTTAAAAATTTTTTGGCATTTATTTTTGAATTTTGTATCTCGGGTCGGGTTCGAACGGATAGGAATGAAATTTTTTTTCTTCTCTATTTTTTCCGGCTCTATCCTGACCCGTTTCATTTTGAAATGAAGCTTGGATGATGTTTTTAATTTTAAGAAATTTTTTTGCATTTATTTTTTTAAAATTTTGTAACGTCGGGTCGGGTTCGAACGGATAGAAATGAAATTTTTTTGCTTCTCTATTTTTCGCTATGCCTGACCCGTTTCATCTTGAAATGAAGCTTGGATGATGTTTTTTAATTTTTAAAATTTTTTTGCATTTATTTTTTAATTTTGTAACTCGGGTCGGGTTCGAACGGATAGAAATGAAATTTTTTTGCTTCTCTATTTTTCGGCCTATCCTGACCCGTTTCATCTTGAAATGAAGCCTGGATGATGTTTTTTAATTTTTAAAAATTTTTTTGCATATATTTTTGAATTTTGTAACTCGGGTCGGGTTCGAACGGATAGGAATGAAATTTTTTTGCTTCTCTATTTTTCGACCTATCCTGACCCGTTTCATTTTGAAATGAAGCCTGGATGATGTTTTTTAATTTTTAAAACTTTTTTGCATTTATTTTTTAATTGTGTAACTCGGGTAGAGTTCGAACGGATAGGAATGAAATTTTTTTTCTTCTTTATTTTTTGGCCTCTCCTGACCCGTTTCATATTCAAATGAAGCCTGGATGATGTTTTTTAATTTTTAAAATTTTTTTGCATTTATTTTTGAATTTGTTAACTTGGGTCGGGTTCGAACGGATAGGAATGAAATTTTTTT
>NW_022155504.1:0-6214 GCF_001633185.2 Quercus lobata | reverse complement strand
CAGGAAAGGCCTAAAAATAGTGAACAAAAAAAATTTCCATCCTATCCGTTCGAATCCGAGCCGAGTTAGAAAATTCAAAAAATAAATGCAAAAAAATTCTAAAAATTAAAAAAACATCATCCAGGCTTCAATTCAGGACGAAACGGGTCAGGATTGGCCTAAAAATAGTGAACAAAAAAAAATTTCTTCCTGTCCGCTCGAACCCGAGCCGGGTTAGAAAATTCAAAACATAAATGCAAAAAAATTCTAAAAATTAAAAAACATCATCCAGGCATCATTTCAAGACGAAACGGGTCAGGAAAGGCCTAAAAATAGTGAACAAAAAAAATTTCCTTCCTACCCGTTCGAACCCGAGCCGAGTTAGAAAATTCAAAAATAAATGCAAAAAAATTCTAAAAATTAAAAAACATCATCCAGGCTTCGTTTCAAAACGAGACGGGTTTGGAAAGGCCGAAAAATAGAGAACAAAAAAAATTTCCTTCCTATCCGTTCGAACCCGAGCCGAGGTAGAAAATTCAAAACATAAATGCCAAAAAATTCTAAAAATTACAAAACATCGTATTCCAGGCATCATTTCAGGACGAAACGGGTCAGGATTGGCCTAAAAATAGAGAACAAAAAAAATTTCCTTCCTGTCCGCTCGAACCCGAGCCGAGGTAGAAAATTCAAAACATAAATGCAAAAAAATTCTAAAAATTACAAAACATCATCCAGGCATCATTTCAAGACGAAACGGGTCAGGAAAGCCCTAAAAATAAAGAACAAAAAAAATTTCCTTCCTATCCGTTAGAATCCGAGCCGATAGAAAATTCGAAAAATAAATGCATAAAAAAATTCTAAAAATTAAATACATCATCCAGCTTCATATTCAGACGAAACGGCGTCAGGAAAAGGTCGAAATAATAGAGAAAAAAAAATTTCCTTCCTATCCGTTCGAATCCGAGCCCGAGCTTAGAAAATTCAAAAATAAATGCCAAAAAAATTTTTCCTAAAAAAAAAATTTTAAAAAAAACATCATCCAGGTTCAATTTCATGACGAAAACGGTGTACAGGTATTGCCTTAAAAATGAGAACAAAAAAATTTCCTTACCTGCCGCTTGATCCCGGCCGAGTTAGAAATATTCAAAACATAAAATGCCAAAAAAATTTTTAAAATTACACTCTATCATCCAGGCATCATTTCAAGACGAAAACGTTGGTCAAGGAAAAGGCCTAAAAAATACGCAGAACAAAAAAAATTTCCTTCCTATCCGTTAGAATCCGAGCCGAGTTAGAAAATTCAAAAAATAATTGCAAAAAAATTCTAAAAATTAAAAAAACATCATCCAGGCTTCAATTCAGGACGAAACGGGTCAGGATTGGCCTAAAAATAGAGAACAAAAAAAATTTCCTTCCTGTCCGCTTGAACCCGAGCCGAGTTAGAAAATTCAAAACAAAAATGCAAAAAAATTCTAAAAATTACAAATCATCATCCAGGCAACATTTCAAGACGAAACGGGTCAGGAAAGGCCTAAAAATAGAGAACAAAAAAAATTTCCTTCCTATCCGTTAGAATCCGAGCCGAGTAAGAAAATTCAAAAAATAACTGCAAAAAAATTCTAAAAATTAAATAACATCATCCAGGCATCATTTCAAGACGAAACGGATCAGGAAAGGCCTAAAACTAGTGAACAAAAAAAATTTCCTCCCTATCCGTTCGAACCCGACACGAGTTAGAAAATTCAAAAATAAATGCAAAAAAATTCTAAAAATTAAATAACATCATCCAGGCTTCATTTCAAGACGAAATGGGTCAGGAAAGGCCGAAAAAGAGAGAAAAAAAATTTTCCTTCCTATCCGTTCGAACCCGAGCCGAGTTAGAAAATTCAAAAATAAATGCAAAAAAATTCTAAAAATTAAAAAACATCATCCAGGCTTCATTTCAAAACGAGACGGGTCTGGAAAGGCCGAAAAATAGAGAACAAAAAAAATTTCCTTCCTATCCGTTCGAACCCGAGACGAGTAAGAAAATTCAAAAAATAACTGCAAAAAAATTCTAAAAATTAAATAACATCATCCAGGCATCATTTCAGACGAAAATGGATCAGCGAAAGGCCTAAAATTATGCTGAACAAAAAAAATTTCCTTCCTATCCGTTTCGAAACCCGACCCTGAGTTAGAAAATTCAAAAAATATATGACAAAAAAATCTAAAAATAAATAACATCTATCAGGCTTCAATTCAGGACGAAACTGGGTCAGATTGGCCTAAAAATAGAGAACAAAAAAATTTCCTTCCTGTCCGCTCGACCCAGGCGAGTTAGAAAATTTCAAAACATAAATGCAAAAAAATTCTAAAAATTAAAAAACATCGTCCAGGCATCATTTCAAGACGAAACGGGTCAGGAAAGCCCTAAAAATAGAGAACAAAAAAAATTTCCTTCTTGTCCGCTCGAACCCGAGCCGAGTTAGAAAATTCAAAACATAAATGCAAAAAATTCTAAAAATTACAAAACATCATCCAGGCATCATTTCAAGACGAAACGGGTCAGGAAAGGCCTAAAAATAGAGAACAAAAAAAATTTCATTCCTATCCGTTAGAATCCGAGCCGAGTAAGAAAATTCAAAAAATAACTGCAAAAAAATTCTAAAAATTAAATAACATCATCCAGGCATCATTTTAGGACGAAACGGGTCAGGATTGGCCTAAAAATAGAGAACAAAAAAAAATTTCCTTCCTGTCCGCTCGAACCCGAGCCGAGTTAGAAAATTTAAAAAATAACTGCAAAAAAATTCTAAAAATTAAATAATATCATCCAGGCATCATTTCAAGACGAAATGGATCAGGAAAGGCCTAAAAATAGTGAACAAAAAAAATTTCCTTCCTATCCGTTCGAACCCGACCCGAGTTAGAAAATTCAAAAGTAAATGCAAGAAAATTCTAAAAATTAAATAACATCATCCAGGCTTCAATTCAGGACGAAACGGGTCAGGATTGGCCTTAAAATAGAGAACAAAAAAAATTTCCTTCCTGTCCGCTCGAACCCGAGCCGAGTTAGAAAATTCAAAACATAAATGCAAAAAAATTCTAAAAATTACAAAACATCGTCCAGGCATCATTTCAAGACGAAACGGGTCAGGAGAGCCCTAAAAATAGAGAACAAAAAAAATTTCCTTCCTGTCCGCTCGAACCCGAGCCGAGTTAGAAAATTCAAACATAAATGCAAAAAAATTCTAAATAATTACAAAACATCATCCAGGCATCATTTCATAGACGAAGGTCCAGGAAAGCCTAAATAGTGAACAAAAAAAATTTCCTTCCTATCCGTTCGAAAACCGACCCGAGTTAGAAAATTCGAAAAGAAATGCAAAAAAATTCTAAAAATTAAATAACATCATCCAAGGCTTCATTTCAAGACTGAAACGGGTCAGGAAAGGCCTAAAATAGTGACAAATAAAAATTTCCTTCTATCCGTTAGAATCCGAGCCGAGTAAGAAATCAAAAAATAACTGCATAAAAAAAATTCTAAAAAATTAAAATTAAACATCATCCAGGCATTCATTTCAAGACGAAACGGATCAGGGAAAGCCTAAAAATTACTGTGAACAAAAAAAAAAATTTCCTTCCTATCCTTCGAACCCGACCCGAGTTAGAAAATTCGAAAATAAATGCAAAAATTCTAATTAAATAAACATTCCAGGGCTTCATTTCAAGACGAAACGGGTCAGGGAAAGGTCGAAAAATATGAGAAAAAAAAAATTCCTTCCTATCCGTTCGAATCCGAGCCGAGTTAGAAAATTCAAAAAATAAATGCAAAAAAATTCTAAAAATTAAAAAACATCATCCGGGCTTCAATTCAGGACGAAACGGGTCAGGAATGGCCTAAAAATAGAGAACAAAAAAAATTTCCTTCCTGTCCGCTCGAACCCGAGCCGAGTTAGAAAATTCAAAAATAAATGCAAAAAAATTCTTAAAATTAAATAGCATCATCCAGGCTTCATTTCAAGACGAAACGGGACAAGAAAGGCCGAAAAATAGAGAACAAAAAAAATTTCCTTCCTATCCGTTCGAACCCGAGCCGAGTAAAATTCTAAAAAATTAAAAAACATTCTGCCAGGCTTCAATTCAGGACGAACGGTTCAGGATTGGCCTAAAAAATAGAGAACAAAAAAATTTCTCCTGTCCGCTCTAACCCGCCGAGTTAGAAAATTCAAAACAAAAATGCAAAAAAATTCTAAAAATTACAAAACATCATCCAGGCAACATTTCAAGACGAAACGGGACAGGAAAAGCCGAAAAACAGAGAACAAAAAAAATTTGCTTCCTATCCGTTCGAATCCGAGCCGAGTTAGAAAATTCAAAAAATAAATGCAAAAAAATTCTAAAAATTAAAAAACATCATCCGGGCTTCAATTCAGGACGAAACGGGTCAGGAATGGCCTAAAAATAGAGAACAAAAAAAATTTCCTTTCTGTCCGCTCGAACCCGAGCCGAGTTAGAAAATTCAAAAATAAATGCAAAAAAAAATTCAAAAAATAAAAAAACATCATCCGCGGCTTCCAATTCAGATGAAACGGGTAGGAATGGCCTAAAAATAGAGAACAAAAAAATTTCCCTTCCTGTCCGCTCGAACCCGAGTCCGAGGTTTAGAAAATTCAAAAATAAAAATGCCAAAAAATTTCTAAAAATTAAAAAACATCTCCAGGCCTCATTTCAAGAAGAACGGTCAGGACAGGCCGAAAAATAGCGGGAACAAAAAAATTTTTCCTTCCTTCCGTTCGAACGCCGACCGAGTAGAAAAATTCAAAACATAAATGCCAAAAAATTCTAAAAATTACAAAACATCATCCAGGCTTCATTTCAAGACGAAACGAGACAGGAAAAGCCGAAAAATAGAGAACAAAAAAAATTTCCTTCCTATCCGTTCGAATCCGATCCGAGTTAGAAAATTCAAAAAATAAATGCAAAAAAATTCTAAAAATTAAAAAAGATCATCCGGGCTTCAATTCAGGACGAAACGGGTCAGGAATGGCCTAAAAATAGAGAACAAAAAAAATTTCCTTCCTGTCCGCTCGAACCCGAGCCGAGTTAGAAAATTCAAAAATAAATGCAAAAAAATTCTAAAAATTAAATAGCATCATCCAGGCTTCATTTCAAGACGAAACGGGACAAGAAAGGCCGAAAAATAGAGAACAAAAAAAATTTCCTTCCTATCCGTTCGAACACGAGCCGAGTTAGAAAATTCAAAACATAAATGCCAAAAAATTAGAAAAATTAAATAGCATCATCCAGGCTTCATTTCAAGACGAAACGGGACAGAAAAGGCCGAAAAATAGAGAACAAAAAAAATTTCCTTCCTATCCGTTCGAACCCGAGCCGAGTTAGAAAATTCAAAACATAAATGCCAAAAAATTCTAAAAATTACAAAACATCATCCAGGCTTCATTTCAAGACGAAACGGGACAAGAAAAGCCGAAAAATAGAGAACAAAAAAAATTTCCTTCCTATCCGTTCGATCCGAAGCCGAGTTGGAAATACAAAAATAACTGCAAAAAAATCTAAAAATTAATAACATATCCAGCTTCATTTCAAGACGAAACGGGTTCAGGAAAGGCCAAAATAGAGAAAAAAAAATTTCCTTCCTGTCCGCTTGAACCCGAGCCGAGTTAGAAAATTCAAAACATAAATGCAAAAAAATTCTAAAAATTACAAAACATCATCCAGGCATCATTTCAAGACGAAACGGTTCAGGAAAGGCCTAAAAATAGAGAACAAAAAAAATTTCCTTCCTATCCGTTAGAATCCGAGCAGAGTTAGAAAATTCAAAAAATAACTGCAAAAAAATTCTAAAAATTAAATAACATCATCCAGGCATCATTTCAAGACGAAACGGATCAGGAAAGGCCTAAAAATAGTGAACAAAAAAAATTTCCTTTCTATCCGTTCGAACCCGAGCCGAGTTAGAAAATTCAAAAATAAATGCAAAAAAATTCTAGAAATTAAAAAACATCATCAAGGCTTCGTTTCAAAACGAGACGGGTCTGGAAAGGCCGAAAAATAGAGAACAAAAAAAATTTCCTTCCTATCCGTTCGAACCCGAGCCGAGTTAGAAAATTCAAAACATAAATGCCAAAAAATTCTAAAAATTAAAAAACATCATCAGGCTTCGTTTCAAAACGAGAGGGTCTGGAAGGCCGAAAAATGAGAACAAAAAATTTCCTTCCTATCGTTCGAA
>NW_022155503.1:0-6217 GCF_001633185.2 Quercus lobata | reverse complement strand
ATAGTAAAAAAAGTCAAAAAATTATAAAACCGCTTCCCGACATAATTTTTGGCCAAAACGGGATGAGACAGGCCGAAATGGAGAAAACAAAATTTTAGTCCCGATTTCCGTTCATACTCTACCCGGGCAAAAAAATTCCGAAAAAAACTGTAAAAAAACTCAAAAAATTATAAAACCGCTTCCAGACATAATTTTTAGCCAAAACGGGATGATATTGGCCGAAAAAGAGAAAACAAAAATTTAATTCCGAATTCCCGTTCGTACACGACCCGGCGAGAAATTCCGAAAAAAATAAGTAAAAAAATTCAAAAAAAATTATAAAACCGCTTTCCCGGCAAATTTATGCGAAAAACGGGATGAGATAGGCCGAAAAAAAAAAACTAATTTAGTCGCCGAATTCCTTTCATACTCGACCCGGCTAGAAAAATTCCGATAAAAATAGTAAAAAATATTCAAAAAAAATAATTATAAAATCGC
This sequence comes from Quercus lobata, assembly GCF_001633185.2. Taxonomy (NCBI): domain Eukaryota; kingdom Viridiplantae; phylum Streptophyta; class Magnoliopsida; order Fagales; family Fagaceae; genus Quercus; species Quercus lobata. Next base: position 5,740 of record NW_022155503.1, on the reverse strand, counting down.
ATCCCGGCATAATTTTTAGCCAAAACGGGATGATATAGGCCAAAAAAGAGAAAACAAAATTTTAGTCCCGAATTCCGTTCATACTCGACTCGGGAAAGAAAATTCCGAAAAAAAAAGTAAAAAAATTCAAAAAATCATAAAACCACTTCCCGGCATAATTTCTAGCCAAAACGGGATGAGATAGGCCGAAAAAGAGAAAACAAAATTTTAGTCCCGAATTCCGTTCATACTCGAACCGGGCAAGAAAATTCCGAAAAAAATAGTAAAAAAATTCAAAAAATTATAAAACCGCTTCCCGACATAATTTTTGGCCAAAATGGGATGAGATAGGCTGAAAAGGAGAAAACAAAATTTTAGTCCTGATTTCCGTTCATACTCGACCCGGGCAAAAAAATTCCGAAAAAAATAGTAAAAAAACTCAAAAAATTATAAAACCGCTTCCCGGCATAATTTTTAGCCAAAGCGGGATTAGAAAGGCCGAAGAAGAGAAAACAAAATTTTAGTCCCGAATTCCGTTGATACACGACCCGGGCAAGAAAATTCCGAAAAAAGTAGTAAAAAAATTCAAAAAATAAAAAAATCGCTTCCCGGCATAATTTTTAGCCTAAACGGGATGATATAGGCCGAAAAAGAGAAAACAAAATTTTAGTCCCGAATTCCGTTCATACTCGACCCGGGGAAGAAAATTTCGAAAAAAATAGTAAAAAAATTCAAAAAATTAGAAAACCGCATCCCGACATAATTTTTAGCCAAAACGGGATGATATAAGCCGAAAAAGAGAAAACAAAATTTTAGTCCCGAATTCTGTTCATACTCGACCTGGGGAAGAAAATTCCGAAGAAAATAGTAAAAAAATTCAAAAAATTATAAAACCGCTTCCCGACATAATTTTTGGCCAAAACGGGATGAGATAGGCCGAAAAGGAGAAAACAAAATTTTAGTCCTGATTTCCGTTCATACTCGACCCGGGCGAGAAAATTCCGAAAAAAATAGTAAAAAAATTCAAAAAATTATAAAACCACTTCCAGCAAAATTTTTAGCCAAAACGGGATGAGAAAGGCCGAAAAAGAGATGACAAAAATTTTAGTCCCGAATTCCGTTCATACTCGACCCGATCAGAAAATTCGAAAAAAATAGTAAAAAAATTCAAAAAATTATAAAACCGCTTCCCGGCATAATTTTTAGCCAAAACGGGATGAGATAGGCCAAAAAAGAGAACACAAAATTTTAGTCCCGAATTCCGTTCATACTCGACCCGGGGAAGAAAATTCCGAAACAAATAGGAAAAAAATTCAAAAAATTATAAAACCGCTTCCCGACATAATTTTTAGCCAAAACGGGATGAGATAGGCCGAAAAGGAGAAAACAAAATTTTAGTCCTGATTTCCGTTCATACTCGACCCGGGTAAAAAAATTCCGAAAAAAATAGTAAAAAAACTCAAAAAATTATAAAACCGCTTCCCGGCATAATTTTTAACCAAAACGGGATGAGAAAGGCCGAAAAAGAGAAAACAAAATTTTAGTCCCGAATTCCGTTGATACACGACGCGGGCAAGAAAATTCAGAAAAAAATAGTAAAAAAATTCAAAAAATAAATAAACCGCTTCCCGGCGTAATTTCTAGCCAAAACGGGATGATTCAGGCCGAAAAAGAGAAAACAAAATTTTAGTCCCGAATTCCGTTCATACTCGACCTGGGAGAGAAAATTCCGAAAAAAATAGTAAAAAAATTCAAAAAATTATAAAACCGATTCCCGGCATAATTTTTAGCCAAAATGGGATGAGATAGGACGAAAAAGAGAAAACAAAATTTTATTCCCGAATTCCGCTCATACTTGACCCGGGGAAGAAAATTCCGAAAAAAATAGTAAAAAAATTCAAAAAATTATAAAACCGCTTCCCGACATAATTTTTGGCCAAAACGGGATGAGACAGGCCGAAAAGGAGAAAACAAAATTTTAGTCCTGATTTCCGTTCATACTCGACCCGGGCAAAAAAATTCCGAAAAAAATAGTAAAAAATCTCAAAAAATTATAAAACCATTTCCCGACATAATTTTTAGCCAAAATGGGATGATATAGGCCGAAAAAGGGAAAACAAAATTTAATTCCCGAATTCCGTTCATACTCGACCCGGGCGAGAAAATTCCGAAAAAAATAGTAAAAAAATTCAAAAAATTATAAAACTGCTTCCCGGCATAATTTTTAGCGAAAACGGGATGAGATAGGCCGAAAAAGAGAAAACTAAATTTTAGTCCCGAATTCCGTTCATACTTGACCAGGGCAAGAAAATTCAGAAAAAAATAGTAAAAAAATTCAAAAAATTATAAAACCGCTTCCCGGCATAATTTTTAGCCAAAACGGGATGAGATAGGCCGAAAAAGAGAAGACTAAATTTTAGTCCCGAATTCCGATCATACTCGACCCGAGCAAGAAAATTCCGAAAAAAATAGTACAAAAATTCAAAAAATTATAAAACCGCTTCCCAGCATAATTTTTAGCTAAAACGGGATGAGATAGGCCAAAAAAGAGAAAACAAAATTTTAGTCCCGAATTCCGTTCATACTCGACCCGGGCAAAAACATTCCGAAAAAAATAGCAAAAAAACTCAAAAAATTACAAAACCGCTTCCCGGCATAATTTTTAACCAAAACGGGATGAGAAAGGCCGAAAAAGAGAAAACAAAATTTTAGTCCCGAATTCCGTTCATACTCGACCCGGGGAAGAAAATTCCGAAACAAATAGGAAAAAAATTCAAAAAATTAAAAAACCGCTTCCCGGCATAATTTTTAGCCAAAACGGGATGATATAGGCCGAAAAAGAGAAAACAAAATTTTAGTCCCGAATTCCGTTCATACTCGACTCGGGCAAGAAAATTCCGAAAAAAATAGTAAAAAAATTCAAAAAATTATAAAACCACTTCCCGACATAATTTTTGGCCAAAACGGGCTGAGATAGGCCGAAAAGGAGAAAACAAAATTTTAGTCCATATCGATCCGACACAAAAATTCAGAAAAAAATACAAAAAAACTCAAAAAATATAAAACAGCTCCGGCATAATTTCTAGCCAAAACGGGATGAGATAGGCCGAAAAAAAGAAAACAAAAATTTAATCCCGAATTCCGTTCATACTCGACCCGGGCTAGAAAATTCCGAAAAAAATTGTAAAAAAATTCAAAAAATTATAAAAACCGCTTCCCGACATAATTTCTAGCCAAAACGGGATGATATAGGCCGAAAAAGAGAAAACAAAATTTTAGTCCCGAATTCCGTTCATACTCGACCCGGGCTAGAAAATTTCGAAAAAAATAGTAACAAAATTCAAAAAATTATAAAACCGCTTCCCGACATAATTTTTAGCCAAAACCGGATGATATAGGCCGAAAAGGAGAAAACAAAATTTTAGTCCTGATTTCCGTTCATACTCGACCCGGGCAAAAAAATTCCGAAAAAAATAGTAAATAAACTCAAAAAATTATAAAACCGCTTCCTGGCATAATTTTTAGCCAAAACGGGGTTAGAAAGGCCGAAGACGAGAAAACAAAATTTTAGTCCCGAATTCCGTTGATACACGACCCGGGCAAGAAAATTCCGAAAAAAATAGTAAAAAAATTCAAAAAATAAAAAAATCGCTTCCCGGCATAATTTTTAGCCTAAACGGGATGATATAGACCGAAAAAGAGAAAACAAAATTTTAGTCCCGAATTCCGTTCATACACGACTCGGGCAAGAAAATTCCGAAAAAAATAGTAAAAAAATTCAAAAAATTATAAAACCGCATCCCGACATAATTTTTAGCAAAAACGGGATGATATAGGCCGAAAAAGAGAAAACAAAATTTTAGTCCCGAATTCCGTTCATACTCGACCCGGGCAAAAAAATTCCGAAAAAAAATAGTTAAAAAACTCAAAAAATTTTAAAACCGATTCTCGGCATAATTCTTAGCCAAAATGGGATGAGATAGGCCGAAAAAGAGAAAACAAAATTCTTGTCCCGAATTTCGTTCTACTCGACCGGGCGAGAAAATTCCAAAAAAATAGTAAAAAATTCAAAAAATTAAAAACCGCTTCCCAGAAATTTAAGCCAAAACGGGATAGATAGGCCGAAAAAGGCAAAAAGACCCGAATCGTTCATACATCGACCTCAAGAAAATTCGAAAAAAATAGTAAAAAAATTCAAAAAATTATAAAACCGCTTCCCGCATAATTTTTAGCCAAAACGGGATGAGATAGGCCAAAAAAGAGAAAACAAAATTTTAGTCCCGAATTCCGTTCATACTCGACCCGGGCTAGAAAATTCCGAAAAAAATAGTAAAAAAATTCAAAAAATTATAAAACCGCATCACGACATAATTTTTTGCCAAAACGGGAATGATATAGGCCGAAAAAGAGAAAACAAAATTTTAGTCCCGAATTCCGTTCATACTCGACCCGGGCAAGAAAATTCCGAAAAAAATAGTAAAAAAATTCAAAAAATTATAAAACCGCTTCCCGGCATAATTTTTAGCCAAAACGGGATGAGATAGGCCGAAAAAGAGAAAACAAAATTTTAGTCCCGAATTCCGTTCATACTCGACCCGGGCAAGAAAATTCTGAAAAAAATAGTAAAAAAATTCAAAAAATTATAAAACGCTTCCCGACATAATTTTTAGCCAAAACGGGATGAGATAGGCCGAAAAAGAGAAAACAAAATTTTAGTCCCGAATTCCGTTCATACTCGACCCGGGCAAAAACATTCCGAAAAAAATAGTAAAAAAATTCAAAAAATTATAAAACCGCTTCCCGGCATAATTTTTAACCAAAACGGGATGAGAAAGGCCGAAAAAGAGAAAACAAAATTTTAGTCCCGAATTCCGTTGATACACGACGCGGGCAAGAAAATTCTGAAAAAAATAGTAAAAAAATTCAAAAAATAAAAAAACCGCTTCCCGGCATAATTTTTAGCCAAAACGGGATGAGATAGGCCGAAAAGGAGAAAACAAAATTTTAGTCCTGATTTCCGTTCATACTCGACCCTGGCAAAAAAATTCCGAAAAAAATAGTAAATAAACTCAAAAAATTATAAAACCGCTTCCTGGCATAATTTTTAGCCAAAACGGGATTAGAAAGGCCGAAGAAGAGAAAATTTTTAGATCCCGAATTCCGTTCAATACTCGAACTGACAAGAAAAATTCCGAAAAAATAGTCAAAAAAATCAAAAAAATTATAAAACCGCTTCCCGACATAATTTTTGGCCCAAACGGGATGAGATAGCCGAAACGGAGAAAATACTATAATTTTTAGTCCTGATTTCCGTTATACTATCCGGGCAATAAAAATTCCGAAAAAAAATAGTAAATAAAACTCAAAAAATTTAAACCGCTTCCCTGGCATAATTTTTAGCCAAAAGGGATTCAAGAAGGCCGAAGAAGAGAAAACAGAATTTTAGTCCTGATTTCCGTTCATACTCGACCCGGGCAAAAAAATTCCGAAAAAAATAGTAAATAAACTCAAAAAATTATAAAACCGCTTCCTGGCATAATTTTTAGCCAAAACGGGATTAGAAAGGCCGAAGAAGAGAAAACAAAATTTTAGTCCCGAATTCCGTTGATACACGACCCGGGCAAGAAAATTCCGAAAAAAATAGTAAAAAAATTCAAAAAATAAAAAAATCACTTCCCGGCATAATTTTTAGCCTAAACGGGATGATATAGGCCGAAAAAGAGAAAACAAAATTTTAGTCCCGAATTCCGTTCAGACTCGA
>NW_022155502.1:0-6231 GCF_001633185.2 Quercus lobata | reverse complement strand
AAAACATCATCCAGGCATCATTTCAAGACGAAACGTGTCAGGACAGGCCCAAAAAATGAGAACAAAAATAATTTCCTTCCTATCCGTTCGAACCCGACACGAGTCAGAAAATTCAAAAATAATTGCAAAAAAAATTTAAAAATTAAAAAACATCTTCCAGGCTTCATTTCAAGACGAAACGGGTCAGGAGAGACCGAAAAATTGGGAACAAAAATAATTTCCTTCCTATCCGTTTGAACTCAACCCGAGCTAGAAAATTCAAAAAATAAATGCAATGAAATTCTAAAAATTAAAAAACATCACCCAGGGTTCATTTTAAGGCCATACGGGCCAGGATAGGCCGAAAAATAGAGAACAAAAATAATTTCCTTCCTACCCGTTCGAAACCGGCCAGAGTTCGAAAATTCTAAAATAAATGCAAAAAAATTTTAAAAATTGAAAAACATCATCCAGGCATCATTTCAAGACGAAACGGGTCAGGATAGGCCGAAAAAATGAGAACAAAAATAATTTCCTTCCTATACGTTCGAACCCGACCCGACCTAGAAAATTCAAAAAATAAATGCAAAAAAATTCTAAAAATTAAAAAACATCATCCAGGGTTCACTTCAAGACCATACGGGCCAGGATAGGCCGAAAAATAGAGAACAAAAATAATTTCCTTCCAACCCGTTCGAAACCGGCCCGAGTTCGAAAATTCTAAAATAAATGGGAAAAATTTTTAAAAATTAAAAAACAACATCCAGGCTTCATTTCAAGACGAACAGGTCAGGACAGGTCAAAAAATTGAGAACAAAAATAATTTCCTTCCCAACCGTTCGAACCCGGCCCGAGTTAGAAAATTCTAAAATAAATGTAATAAAATTTTAAAAATTAAAAAACATCATCCAGGCATCATTTCAAGATAAAACGGGTCAGGACAGGCGGAAAAATTGAGAACAAAAATAATTTCCTTCCTATCCGTTCGAACCCGACCCGAGCTAGAAAATTCAAAAAATAAATGCAAAAAAATTCTAAAAATTAAAAAACATCATCCAGGGTTCATTTCAAGACAATACGGGCCAGGATAGGCTGAAAAATAGAGAACAAAAATAATTTCCTTCCAACCCGTTCGAAACCGGCCCGAGTTCGAAAATTCTAAAATAAATGCAAAAAAATTTTAAAAATTAAAAAACATCATCCAGGCTTCATTTCTAGACGAAACGGGTCAGGACAGGCCGAAAAATTGAGAACAAAAATAATTTCCTTCCTATCCGTTCGAACCCGACCCGAGTTAGAAAATTCAAAAAATAAATGCAAAAAAATTCTAAAAATTAAAAACATCATCCAGGGTTCATTTCAAGACAATACGGGCCAGGATAGGCTGAAAAATAGAGAACAAAAATAATTTCCTTCCAACCCGTTCGAAACAGGCCCGAGTTCCAAAATTCTAAAATAAATGCAAAAAAATATTAAAAATTAAAAAACATCATCCAGGCTTCATTTCAATACGAAACGGGTCAGGACAGGCCGAAAAATTGAGAACAAAAATAATTTCCTTCCTATCCGTTCGAACCCGACCCGAGCGAGAAAATTCAAAAAATAAATGCAAAAAAATTTTAAAAATTAAAAAACAGCATTCAGGCTTCATTTCAAGACGAAACGGGTCAGCACAGGCCCAAAAAATCGAGAACAAAAAAAATTTCCTTCCTATCCGTTCGAACTCGACAGGAGTTAGAAAATTCAAAAAATAAATGCAAAAAAATTCTAAAAATTAAAAAACATCATCCAGGGTTCATTTCAAGACCATACAGGCCAGGATAGGCCGAAAAATAGAGAACAAAAATAATTTCCTTCCTACCCGTTCGAACCCGGCCCGAGTTAGAAAAATCGAAAATAAATGCAAAAAAATTTTAAAAATTAAAAAACATCATCCAGGCTTCATTTCAAGACGAAACGGGTCAGGACAGACCGAAAAATGAGAACAAAAATAATTTCCTTCCTACACGTTCGAACCCGGCCCGAGTTAGAAAATTCGAAAATAAATGCAAAAAAATTTTAAAACTTAAAAAACATCATCCAGGCATCATTTCAAGACGAAACGTGTCAGACACCCAAAAATGAGAACAAAAATTAATTTCCTCCTATCCGTCGAACCGACACGAGTCAGAAAATCAAAATAAATGCAAAAAAATTTAAAAATGAAAAAACATCTTCACGGCTTCATTTCAAAGACGAAACGGGTCAGGGAGGACCGAAAAATTGGGAACCAAAAATAATTTTCTTCCTATCCGTTGAACTCAAACCCGAGCTAGGAAAATTTCAAAAAAATAAATGCAATGAATTCTAAAAAATTAAAAAAACATCACCCAGGGTTCATTTTTAAGCCAACGGGCCAGGATAGCCCGAAAAATAGAGAACAAAAATAATTCTTTCCTGACCCGTTCGAAACCGTTCAGAGTCGAATTCTAAAATAATTGCAAAAAAATTTTAAAAATTGAAAAACATCATCCAGGCATCATTTCAAGACGAAACGGGTCAGGATAGGCCGAAAAAATGAGAACAAAAATAATTTCCTTCCTATACGTTCGAACCCGACCCGACCTAGAAAATTCAAAAAATAAATGCAAAAAAATTCTAAAAATTAAAAAACATCATCCAGGGTTCACTTCAAGACCATACGGGCCAGGATAGGCCGAAAAATAGAGAACAAAAATAATTTCCTTCCAACCTGTTCGAAACCGGCCCGAGTTCGAAAATTCTAAAATAAATGGGAAAAATTTTTAAAAATTAAAAAACAACATCCAGGCTTCATTTCAAGACGAACAGGTCAGGACAGGTCAAAAAATTGAGAACAAAAATAATTTCCTTCCCAACCGTTCGAACCCGGCCCGAGTTAGAAAATTCTAAAATAAATGTAATAAAATTTTAAAAATTAAAAAACATCATCCAGGCATCATTTCAAGATAAAACGGGTCAGGACAGGCGGAAAAATTGAGAACAAAAATAATTTCCTTCCTATCCGTTCGAACCCGACCCGAGCTAGAAAATTCAAAAAATAAATGCAAAAAAATTCTAAAAATTAAAAAACATCATCCAGGGTTCATTTCAAGACAATACGGGCCAGGATAGGACGAAAAATAGAGAACAAAAATAATTTCCTTCCAACCCGTTCGAAACCGGCCCGAGCTCGAAAATTCTAAAATAAATGCAAAAAAATTTTAAAAATTAAAAAACAACATCCAGGCTTCATTTCAAGACGAAACAGGTCAGGACAGGCCGAAAAATTGAGAACAAAAATAATTTCCTTCCCCTCCGTTCGAACCCGACCCGAGCTAGAAAATTCAAAAAATAAATGCAAAAAAATTCTAAAAATTAAAAAACATCATCCAGGGTTCATTTCAAGACAGTACGGGCCAGGATAGGCTGAAAAATAGAGAACAAAAATAATTTCCTTCCAACCCGTTCGAAACCGGCCCGAGTTCGAAAATTCTAAAATAAATGCAAAAAAATTTTAAAAATTAAAAAACATCATCCAGGCTTCATTTCTAGACGAAACGGTTCAGGACAGGCCGAAAAATTGAGAACCAAAATAATTTCCATCCTCTCCGTTCTAACCCGACACGAGCTACAAAATTCAAAAAATAAATGCAAAAAAATTTTAAAAATCAAAAAACATCATCCAGGCTTCATTGTTCAGAGAGGAAGAACAGGGTACACGCAGAGACGAGTAAATGAGGACAAAAAAATTTCCTTCCTTCCGTTCGAACCCGACACGAGTTAGAAAATTCAAAATAAATGCAAAAAAATTTTAAAATTAAAAACATCATCCAGGCTTCATTTCAAGACGAAACGGGTCAGCACAGACCGATAAATCGAGGACAAAAAAAATTTCCTTCCTATCCGTTCGAACCCGACACGAGTTAGAAAATTCAAAAATAAATGCAAAAAAATTTTAAAAATTAAAAAATATCATCCAGGCTTCATTTCAAGACGAATCGCGTCAGGAGAGGCCGAAAAATTGAGAACAAAAATAATTTCCTTCCTATCCGTTCGAACCAGACCCGAGCTAGAAAATTCAAAAAATAAATGCAAAGAAATTCTAAAAATTAAAAAACATCACCCAGGGTTCATTTTAAGACCATACGGGCCAGGATAGGCCGAAAAATAGAGAACAAAAATAATTTCCTTCCAACCCGTTCGAAACCGGCCCGAGTTCCAAAATTCTAAAATAAATGCAAAAAAATTTTAAAAATTAAAAAACATCATCCAGGCTTCATTTCAAGACGAAAAATTGAGAACAAAAATAATTTCCTTCCCAACCGTTCGAACCCGGCCCGAGTTAGAAAATTCTAAAATAAATGTAATAAAATTTTAAAAATTAAAAAACATCATCCAGGCATCATTTCAAGATAAAACGGGTCAGGACAGGCCGAAAAAATGAGAACAAAAATAATTTCCTTCCTACCCGTTCGAACCCGGCCCGAGTTAGCAGAAAAATTCAAAAAATAAATGCAAAAAAATTCTAAAAATTAAAAACATCATCCAGGGTTCATTTCAAGACAATACGGGCCAGGATAGGCTGAAAAATAGAGAACAAAAATAATTTCCTTCCAACCCGTTCGAAACCGGCCCGAGTTCGAAAATTCTAAAATAAATGTAATAAAATTTTAAAAATTAAAAAACATCATCCAGGCATCATTTCAAGATAAAACGGGTCAGGACAGGCAGAAAAATTGAGAACAAAAATAATTTCCTTCCTATCCGTTCGAACCCGACCCGAGCTAGAAAATTCAAAAAATAAATGCAAAAAAATTCTAAAAAGTAAAAACCATCATCCAAGGGTTCAAATTTCAAGACAATACGGGCCAGGATAGGCTGAAAAATAGAGAACAAAAATAATTTCCTTCCAACCCGTTCGAAACCGGCCCGAGTTCGAAAATTCTAAAATAAATGTAATAAAATTTTAAAAATTAAAATACATCATCCAGGCATCATTTCAAGATAAAACGGGTCAGGACAGGCCGAAAAATTGAGAACAAAAATAATTTCCTTCCTATCCGTTCGAACCCGACCCGAGCTAGAAAATTCAAAAAATAAATGCAAAAAAATTCTTAAAATTAAAAGACATCATCCAGGGTTCATTTGAAGACAATACGGGCCAGGATAGGCTGAAAAATAGAGAACAAAAATAATTTCCTTCCAACCCGTTCGAAACCGGCCCGAGTTCGAAAATTCTAAAATAAATGCAAAAAAATTTTAAAAATTAAAAACATTCATCCAGGCATCAATTTCCAAAGATAAAACAGGTCAGGACAGGCCCGAAAAAATTGGAAGGACAAAATAATTTCCTTCCTATGCCGTTCGAACCCGACCCGCAGCTAGAAAAATTTCAAAAATAAATGCAAAAAAATTCTAAAAATTAAAAAACATCATTCAGGGTTCATTTCAAGACAATACGGGCCAGGATAGGCTGAAAAATAGAGAACAAAAATAATTTCCTTCCAACCCGTTCGAAACCGGCCCGAGTTCGAAAATTCTAAAATAAATGCAAAAAAATTTTAAAAATTAAAAAACATCATCCAGGGTTCATTTCAAGACGAAAGAGGTCAGGACAGGCCGAAAAATTGTGAACAAAAATAATTTCCTTCCCAACCGTTCGAACCCGGCCCGGGTTAGAAAATTCTAAAATAAATGTAATAAAATTTTAAAAATTAAAAAACAACATCCAGACATCATTTCAAGATAAAACGGTCAGGACAGGCGAAAAATTAGAACTAAAAATAATATTTCCTTACTATCCGTTCGAACCGACCCGAGCTAGAAAATTCAAAAAATAAATGCAAAAAAATTCTAAAATTAAAAAACACATCCAGGGTTCATTCAAGACAATACGGCCAGGACAGGCCGAAAAATTGTGAACAAAAATAATTTCCTTCCCAACCGTTCGAACCCGGCCCGGGTTAGAAAATTCTAAAATAAATGTAATAAAATTTTAAAAATTAAAAAACATCATCCAAACATCATTTCAAGATAAAACGGGTCAGGACAGGCCGAAAAATTGAGAACAAAAATAATTTCCTTCCTATCCGTTCGAACCCGACCCGAGCTAGAAAATTCAAAAAATAAATGCAAAAAAATTCTAAAAATTAAAAAACATCATCCAGGGTTCACTTCAAGACAATACGGGCCAGGATAGGCTGAAAAATAGAGAACAAAAATAATTTCCTTCCAACCCGTTCGAAACCGGCC
>NW_022155501.1:0-6269 GCF_001633185.2 Quercus lobata | reverse complement strand
GAACAAAAATAATTTCCTTCCTACCCGATCGAACCCGGCCCGAGTTAGAAAATTCGAAAATAAATGCAAAAAAATTTTAAAAATTAAAAAACATCATCCAGGCTTCATTTCAAGACGAAACGGTTCAGGAAAGACCGAAAAATTGATAACGAAAATAATTCCCTTCCTACCCGTTCGAACCCGGGCCGAGCTAGAAAATTCGAAAATAAATGCAAAAAAAATTCTAAAAATTAAAAATATCATCCGGGGTTAACTTCATGACCATACGGGCCAGGATAGGCCGAAAAATAGGGAACAAAAATAATTTCCTTCCTACCCGATCGAACCCGGCCCGAGTTAGAAAATTCGAAAATAAATGCAAAAAAATTTTAAAAATTAAAAAACATCATTCAGGCTTCATTTCAAGACGAAACGGTTCAGGAAAGACCGAAAAATTGATAACGAAAATAATTCCCTTCCTACCCGTTCGAACCCGGGCCGAGTTAGAAAATTCGAAAATAAATGCAAAAAAAATTCTAAAAATTAAAAAACATCATTTAGGCTTCATTACAAGACGAAACGGGTCAGGACAGGCCGAAAAATTGAGAACAAAAATAATTTCCTTCCAATCCGTTCGAACCCGACCCGAGGTAGAAAATTCAAAAAATAAATGCAAAAAAAATTTAAAAATTAAAAAACATCATTCAGGCTTCATTTCAAGACGAAACGGGTCAGCACAGGCCGAAAAATCGAGAACAAAAAAAATTTCCTTCCTATCCGTTCGAACCCGACACGAGCTAGAAAATTCAAAAAGTAAATGCAAAAAAATTTTAAAAATTAAAAAACATCATCCAGGCTTCATTTCAAGAAGAAAAGGGTCAGGACAGCCTGAAAAAATTAGAACAAAAATAATTTCCTTCCTATCCGTTCGAACCCGACCCGAGCTAGAAAATTCAAAAAATAAATGTAAAAAAATTTTAAAAATTGAAAAACATCATCCAGGTTTCATTTGAAGACCATACGGGCCAGGATAGCCCGAAAAATAGAGAACAAAAATAATTTCCTTCCTACCTGTTCAAAACCGGCCCGAGTTCGAAAATTCAAAAATAAATGCAAAAAAATTTTAAAAATTAAAAAACATCATCCGGGCTTCATTTCAAAACGAAACGGGTAAGGACAGGCCGAAAAATTGATAACAAAAATAATTTCCTTCCTATCCGTTCGAACCCGACCCGAGCCAGAAAATTCAAAAAATAAATGCAAAAAAATTTTAAAAATTAAAAAACATCATCCAGGCTTCCATTCAAGACGAAACGGGTTAGGACAGGCCGAAAAATCGAGACCAAAAAAATTTCCTTCCAATTCCGTCTCGACACCCGAACACGATCCGAGTTAGAAAAATTCCTTAAATAAATGCAAAAAAATTTTAAAAAATTAAAACAAACATTATCCAGCTTCATTTCAAGAACGCAAACGGGTCAGGATCAGGCCCGAAAATTGAGAACAAAAATAATTTTCCTTCTATCCGTTTCGAACCGACAAATACGGCCAGGATAGCCGAAAAATAGAGAACAAAAAATAATTTCCTTCCTACCCGTCGAACCCGGGCCCGAGTTATGAAAAATCTTAAATAAATGCAAAAAAATTTTAAAAATTAAAAAACATCATCCAGGCTTCATTTCAAGACGAAACGGGTCAGGACAGGCCGAAAATTTGAGAACAAAAATAATTTCCTTCCTATCCGTTCGAACCCGACCCGAGCTAGAAAATTCAAAAAATAAACGCAAAAAAATTCTAAAAATATAAAAACATCATCCAGGCTTCATTTCAAGACGAAACGGGTCAGGACAGGCCGAAAAATTGAGAACAAAAACAATTTCCTTCCTATCCGTTCGAACCCGACCCGAGCTAGAAAATTTAAAAAATAAATGCAAAAAAATTCTAAAAATTAAAAAACATCATCCAGGGTTCATTTCAAGACCATACGGGCCAGGATAGGCCGAAAAATAGAGAACTAATATAATTTCCTTCCTACCCGTTCGAACCCGGCCCGAGTTAGAAAAATCTTAAATAAATGCAAAAAAAATTTAAAAATTAAAAAACATCATCCAGGCTTCATTTCAAGACGAAACGGGTCAGGACAGGCCGAAAAATTGAGAACAAAAACAATTTCCTTCCTATCCGTTCGAACCCGACCCGAGCTAGAAAATTTAAAAAATAAATGCAAAAAAAATTTAAAAATTAAAAAACATCATCCAGGCTTCATTTCAAGACGAAACGGGTCAGGACAGGCCGAAAAATTGAGAACAAAAATAATTTCCTTCCTATCCGTTCGAAACACCCGACCCGGAGCTAGAAATTTCAAAAAATAAACGCAAAAAAATTTTAAAAATAAAAAAACATCATCCAGGCTTCATTTCAAGACGAAACGGGTCAGAACAGGGCGAAAAATTGGGAACAAAATTAATTTCCTTCCTACCCGTTCGAACCCGGCCCGAGTTCGAATTTTCTAAAATAAATGCAAAAAAATTTTAAAAATTAAAAAACATCATCCAGGCTTCATTTCAAGACGAAACGGGTCAGGACAGGCCGAAAAATTGAGAACAAAAATAATTTCGTTCCTATCCGTTCGAACGCGACTCGGGCTAGAAAATTCAAAAAATAAATGCAAAAAAATATTAAAAATTAAAAAACATCATCCAGGCTTAATTTTAAAATGAAACGGGTCAGCACTGGCCGAAAAATCGAGAACAAAAAAAATTTCCCTCCTATCCGTTCGAACCCGACACGAGTTAGAAAATTCAAAAAATAAATTGAAAAAAAATTCTAAAAATTAAAAAATATCATCCAGGGTCCATTTCAAAACCATACAGGCCAGGATAGGCCGAAAAATAGAGAACAAAAATAATTTCCTTCCTACCCGTTCGAACCCGGCCCGAGTTAGAAAATTCGAAAAAACATGCAAAAAAATTTTAAAAATTAAAAAACATCATCCAGGCTTCATTTCAAGACAAAACGGGTCAGGACAGGCCGAAAATTTGAGAACAAAAATAATTTCCTTCCTATCCGTTCGAACCCGACACGAGTTAGAAAATTCAAAAAATAAATTGAAAAAAAATTCTAAAAATTAAAAAATATCATCCAGGGTCCATTTCAAAACCATACAGGCCAGGATAGGCCGAAAAATAGAGAACTAATATAATTTCCTTCCTACCCGTTCGAACCCGGCCCGAGTTAGAAAAATCTTAAATAAATGCAAAAAAATTTTAAAAATTGAAAAACATCATCCAGGCTTCATTTCAAGACGAAACGGGTCAGGACAGGCCGAAAATTTGAGAACAAAAATAATTTCCTTCCTATCCGTTCGAACCCGACTCGAGCTAGAAAATTCAAAAAATAAACGCAAAAAAATTTTAAAAATATAAAAACATCATCCAGGCTTCAATTTCCAAAACGAAACGGGTCAGAACAGCGGCGAAAAATTTGGAACAAATTAATTCCTTTCCTTACCCGTTCGAAACCCGGCCCGAGTCGAATTTTCTAAAATAAAATGCAAAAAAAAATTTAAAAAATTAAAAAAAAACATCATCCAGGCTTATTTTCAGACCAAAACGGCTCAGGAGCAGCCAAAAAATGAGAACTAAAAAATAATTTCCTTCCTATCCGTTCGAACCCGAACCCGAGCTTAGAAAAATTCAAAAAATAAACGAAAAAAAAAAATTTTTAAAAATAAAAAAACATCATCCAGCTTCATTCAAGACGAAACGGGTCAGAACAGGGCGAAAAATTGGGAACAAAATTAATTTCCTTCCTACCCGTTCGAACCCGGCCCGAGTTCGAATTTTCTAAAATAAATGCAAAAAAATTTTAAAAATTAAAAAACATCATCCAGGCTTCATTTCAAGACGAAACGGGTCAGGACAGGCCGAAAAATTGAGAACAAAAATAATTTCGTTCCTATCCGTTCGAACGCGACCCGGGCTAGAAAATTCAAAAAATAAATGCAAAAAAATATTAAAAATTAAAAAACATCATCCAGGCTTAATTTTAAGATGAAACAGGTCAGCACTGGCCGAAAAATCGAGAACAAAAAAAATTTCCTTCCTATCCGTTCGAACCCGACACGAGTTAGAAAAATCTTAAATAAATGCAAAAAAATTTTAAAAATTAAAAAACATCATCCAGGCTTCATTTCAAGACGAAACGGGTCAGGCCACACCGAAAAATTGAGAACAAAAATAATTTCCTTCCTACCCGTTCGAACCCGGCCCGAGTTAGAAAATTATTAAATAAATGCAAAAAAATTTTAAAAATTAAAAAACATCATCCAGGCTTCATTTCAAGACGAAACGGGTCAGGACAGGCCGAAAAATTGAGAACAAAAATAATTTCCTTCCTATCCGTTCGAACCCGACCCGAGCAAGAAAATTCAAAAAATAAACGCAAAAAAATTTTAAAAATATAAAAACATCATCCAGGCTTCATTTCAAAACGAAACGGGTCAGAACAGGGCGAAAAATTGAGGACAAAATTAATTTCCTTCCTACCCGTTCGAACCCTGCCCGAGTTCGAAAATTCAAAAATAAATGCAAAAAAAATTTAAAAATTAAAAAACATCATCCGGGCTTCATTTCAAAACGAAACGGGTAAGGACAGGCCGAAAAATTGAGAACAAAAATAATTTCCTTCCTATCCGTTCGAACTCGACCCGAGCCAGAAAATTCAAAAAATAAATGCAAAAAAATTTTAAAAATTAAAAAACATCATCCAGGCTTCCATTCAAGACGAAACGGGTTAGGACAGGCCGAAAAATTGAGACCAAAAAAAATTTCCTTCCAATCCGGTCGAACCCGACACGAGTTAGAAAATTCTTAAATAAATGCAAAAAAATTTTAAAAATTAAAAAACATTATCCAGGCTTCATTTCAAGACGAAAAAACGGGTCAGGACAGGCCGAAAAAATTGAGAACAAAATAATTTCCTCCTATTTCCGTTCGAACTCCGACCCGAGCTAAAAATTTAAAAAAAAATGCCAAAAAAAAAATCTAAAAATTAAAAAAACATCATCCAGGTTCATTTCAAGAAACCATACGGGCCAGGATAGGCCGGAAAAATAGAGAACAAAAATAATTTCCATTCGTACCCGTTCGAACCCGGCCCGAGTTAAAAAATCTTAATACATGCAAAAAAATTTAAAAATTAAAATAACATCATCCAGGGCTTCATTTCAAGACGAAACGGGTCTAGACAGCACGAAAATTTGAGACACAAAAATAATTTCCTTCCTACCGTCGAACCCGGACCCGAGCTAGAAATTTCAAAAAATAAACGGCACAAAAAATTTTAAAAATTAAAAAACGATCATCCAGGGCTCATTTCAAGACAAACGGTTCAGGAAAAGACCGAAAAAATTGATAACAAAATAATTCCCTTCGCTACCCCGTTCGAACACCGGGGCCGAGGTTAGAAAATTCAAAAAATAAATGCAAAAAAATTTTAAAAATTAAAAAAAATCACCCAGGCCTCATTTCAAGACGAAACGGGTCAGGACAGGCCGAAAAATTGAGAACAAAAATAATTTCCTTCCTATCCGTTCGAACCCGACCCGAGCTAGAAAATTCAAAAAGTAAATGCAAAAAAATTTTAAAAATTAAAAAACATCATCCAGGCTTCATTTCAAGAAGAAAAGGGTCAGGACAGCCTGAAAAAATTAGAACAAAAATAATTTCCTTCCTATCCGTTCGAACCCGACCCGAGCTAGAAAATTCAAAAAATAAATGCAAAAAAAATTAAAAAATTAAAAAACATCATTCAGGCTCCATTTCAAGACGAAACGGGTCAGCACAGGCCGAAAAGTCGAGAACAAAAAAAATTTCCTTCCTATCCGTTCGAACCCGACACGATTTAGAAAATTCAAAAAATAAATGCAAAAAAATTAAGAAAATTAAAAAACATCATCCAGGCTTCATTTCAAGAAGAAAAGGGTCAGGACAGCCTGAAAAAATTAGAACAAAAAAAATTTCCTTCCTATCCGTTCGAACCCGACACGATTTAGAAAATTCAAAAAATAAATGCAAAAAAATTAAGAAAATTAAAAAATATCATCCAGGCTTCATTACAAGACGAAACGGGTAAGGACAGGCCGAAAAATTGAGAACAAAAAAAATTTCCTTCCAATCCGTTCGAACCCGACCCGAGGTAGAAAATTCAAAAAATAAATGCAAAAAAAATTTAAAAATTAAAAAACATCATTCAGGCTTCATTTCAAGACGAAACGGGTCAGCACAGGC
>NW_022155500.1:0-6281 GCF_001633185.2 Quercus lobata | reverse complement strand
GGTCGAGTATGAACGGAATTCGGGACTAAAATTTTGATTTCACTTTTTCGACCTATCTCATCCCCGTTTTCTCTAAAAATATTGTCGGGAAGAGGTTTTATAATTTATTGAATTTTTTAACTATTTTTTTCGGAATTTTCTTGCCCGGGTCGAGTATGAACGGAATTCGGAAATAAAATTTTGTTTTCTCTTTTTCGGCATATCTCATCCCGTTTTCGCTAAAAATAATGCCAAGAATAGGTTTTACAATTTTTTGAATTTTTTTAATATTTTTTTCAGAATTTTTTTTCCCGGGTCGAGTATGAACGGAATTCGGGACTAAAATTTTGTTTTCTCTTTTTCGGCATATCTCATCCCGTTTTGGCTAAAAATAATGCCGGGAAGAGGTTTTAAAATTTTTTGAATATTTTTACTATTTCTTCGGAATTTTCTTGCCCGGGTCGAGTATGAACGGAATTCAGGTCTAAAATTTTGATTTCACTTTTTTGGCCTATCTCATCCCTTTTTTGCTAAAAATAATGCCGAGAAGAGGTTTCAAAATTTTTGAGTTTTTGTACTATGTTTTTCGGAATTTTCTTGCCCGGGTCGAGTATGAACGGAATTCGGGACTAAAATTTTGTTTTCCCTTTTTCGGCATATCTCATCCCGTTTTTGCTAAAAATAATGCCGGGATGAGGTTTTAAAATTTTTTGAATATTTGTACTATGTTTTTCGGAATTTTCTTGCCCGGGTCGAGTATGAACGGAATTCGGGACTGAAATTTTGATTTCACTTTTTCAGCCTATCTCATCCCGTTTTGGATAAAAATGATGCCGGGAAGAGGTTTTATAATTTTTTGAATTTTTTTACTATTTTTTTCGGAATTTTCTTCCCCGTGTCGAGCATGGACGGAATTCGGGACTAAAATTTTGATTCACTTTTTCGGACCCAATCTCATCCCGTTTTGGCTAAAAATAATGCCGAAGAAGGGGTTTTATAATTTTTGTAATTTTTTTTACTATTTTTTTCGGAATTTTCTTGCCCGTGTCGAGTAAACGGAAATTCGCACTTAAAAATTTTGTTTTCCCTTTTCGGCATTAATCTCATCCCGTTTTGGCTAAAAATAATGCCGGGAAGAGGTTTTATAATTTTTTGATTTTTTTACTATTTTTTCGGAATTTTCTTGCCTGGGTCGAGTAAGACCGGAATTCGGGACTAAAATTTTGTTTTCACTTTTTCGGCCTGTGTCATCCTGTTTTGGCCAACAATAACGCCGGGAATAGGTTTTACAATTTTTCGAATTTTTGAAATATTTTTTTCGGAATTTTCTTGCCGGGTCGAGTATGAACGGAATTCGGGACTAAAATTTTGATTTCACTTTTTCGACCTATCTCATCCCCGTTTTGGCTAAAAATATTGTCGGGAAGAGGTTTTATAATTTTTTGAATTTTTTTACTATTTTTTTCGGAATTTTCATGCCCGGGTCGAGTATGAATGGAATTCGGAAATAAAATTTTGTTTTCTCTTTTTCGGCATATCTCATCCCGTTTTCGCTAAAAATAATGCCAAGAATAGGTTTTACAATTTTTTGAATTTTTTTATATTTTTTTCAGAATTTTTTTTCCCGGGTCGAGTATGAACGGAATTCGGGACTAAAATTTTGTTTTCTCTTTTTCGGCATATCTCATCCCGTTTTGGCTAAAAATAATGCCGGGAAGAGGTTTTAAAATTTTTTGAATATTTTTACTATTTTTTCGGAATTTTCTTGCCCGGGTCGAGTATGAACGGAATTCGGGTCTAAAATTTTGATTTCACTTTTTTGGCCTATCTCATCCCTTTTTTGCTAAAAATAATGCCAAGAAGAGGTTTCAAAATTTTTGAGTTTTTGTACTATGTTTTTCGGAATTTTCTTGCCCGGGTCGAGTATGAACGGAATTCGGGACTGAAATTTTGATTTCACTTTTTCAGCCTATCTCATCCCGTTTTGGCTAAAAATGATGCCGGGAAGAGGTTTCATAATTTTTTGAATTTTTTTACTATTTCTTTCTAAATTTTCTTGCCCGGGTCGAGTATGAACGGAATTCGGAACTAAAATTTTGTTTTCTCTTTTTCGGCATATCTCATCCCGTTTTCGCTAAAAATAATGTCGGGAAGGGGTTTTATAATTTTTTGAATTTTTTTACTATTTTTTTCGGAATTTTCTTGCCCGGGTCGAGTATGAACGGAATTCGGGACTAAAATTTTGATTTCACTTTTTCGGCCTATCTCATCCTGTTTTGGCTAAAAATAATGCCAAGAAGAGGTTTTAAAATTTTTTGAATTTTTTTTCTATTTTTTTCGGAATTTTCTTGCCCGGGTAGAGTATGAACGGAATTCGGGACTAAAATTTTGTTTTCCCTTTTTAGGCATATCTCATCCCGTTTTTGCTAAAAATAATGCCGGGATGAGGTTTTAAAATTTTTGGAATATTTGTACTATGTTTTTCGGAATTTTCTTGCCCGGGTCGAGTATGAACGGAATTCGGGACTGAAATTTTGATTTCACTTTTTCAGCCTATCTCATCCCGTTTTGGATAAAAATGATGCCGGGAAGAGGTTTTATAATTTTTTGAACTTTTTTACTGTTTTTTTCGGAATTTACTTGCCCGGGTCGAGTATGAACAGAATTCGGGACTAAAATTTTGATTTCACTTTTTCGACCAATCTCATCCCGTTTTGGCTAAAAATAATGCCGAGAAGGGGTTTTATAATTTTTGTAATTTTTTTACTATTTTTTTCGGAATTTTCTTGCCCGTGTGGAGTATGAACGGAATTCGGCACTAAAATTTTTTTTCTCTTTTTCGGCATATCTCATCCCGTTTTCGCTAAAAATAATGCCGGGAAGAGGTTTTATAATTTTTTGAACTATTTTACTGTTTTTTTCGGAATTTTCTTGCCGGGGTCGTGTATGAACGGAATTCGGGCCTAAAATTTTGATTTCACTTTTTTGGCCTATCTCATCCTGTTTTGGCTAAAAATAATGCCGAGAAGAGGTTTCAAAATTTTTTGAATTTTTGTACTATGTTTTTCGGAATTTTCTTGCCCGGGTCGAGTATGAACGGAATTCGGGACTAAAATTTTGATTTCACTTTTTCGGCCTATCTCATCCTGTTTTGGCTAAAAATATTGCCGGGAAGAGGTTTTATAATTTTTTGAATTTTTTTACTATGTTTTTTGGAATTTTCTTGCCCGGGTCGAGTATGAACGGAATTCGGGACTGAAATTTTGATTTCACTTTTTCAGCCTATCTCATCCCGTTTTGGATAAAAATGATGCCGGGAAGAGGTTTTATAATTTTTTGAATTTTTTTACTATTTTTTTTCGGAATTTTCTTCCCCGTGTCGAGTATGGACGGAATTCGGGACTAAAATTTTGATTTCACTTTTTCGACCAATCTCATCCCGTTTTGGCTAAAAATAATGCCGAGAAGGGGTTTTATAATTTTTGTAATTTTTTTACTATTTTTTTCGGAATTTTCTTGCCCGTGTCGAGTATGCACGGAATTCGGCACTAAAATTTTGTTTTCCCTTTTTCGGCATATCTCATCCCGTTTTTGCTAAAAATAATGCCGGGATGAGGTTTTAAATTTTTTTGAATACTTTTACTATTTTTTCGGAATTTTCTTGCCCGGGTCGAGTATGAACGGAATTCGGGACTAAAATTTTGATTTCACTTTTTCGGCCTATCTCATCCTGTTTTGGCTAAAAATAATGCCGGGAAGAGGTTTTATAATTTTTTGAATTTTTTTCGGAATTTTCTTGCCAGGGTCGAGTATGAACGGAATTCGGGACTAAAATTTTGATTTCACTTTTTCGACCTATCTCATCCCCGTTTTCTCTAAAATTATTGTCGGGAAGAGGTTTTATAATTTATTGAATTTTTTTACTATTTTTTTCGGAATTTTCTTGCCCGGGTCGAGTATGAACGGAATTCGGAAATAAAATTTTGTTTTTCTCTTTTTCGGCATATCTCATTCCCGTTTTTTCGCCTAAAATTATTTTGCCAAGAATAGTTTTACAATTTTTTTGAAAATTTTTTAATATTTTTTTGGAATTTTCTTGCCCGGGTCGAGTATGAACGGAATTCGGGACTGAAATTTTGTTTTCTCTTTTTCGGCCTATCTCATTCCCGTTTTGGCTAAAAATAAAGCCGGGAAGAGGTTTTATAATTTTTTGAATTTTTTTACTATTTTTTTCGGAATTTTCTTGCCCGGGTCGAGTATGAACAGAATTCGGGACTGAAATTTTGTTTTCTCTTTTTCGGCCTATCTCATTCCCGTTTTGGCTAAAAATAAAGCCGGGAAGAGGTTTTATAATTTTTTGAATTTTTTTACTATATTTTTCCGGAATTTTCTTGCCCGGGTAGAGTATGAACGGAATTCGGGACTAAAATTTTGTTTTCCCTTTTTCGGCATATCTCATCCCGTTTTTGCTAAAAATAATGCCGGGATGAGGTTTTAAAATTTTTTGAATATTTGTACTATGTTTTTCGGAATTTTCTTGCCCGGGTCGAGTATGAACGGAATTCGGGACTGAAATTTTGATTTCACTTTTTCAGCCTATCTCATCCCGTTTTGGATAAAAAAGATGCCGGGAAGAGGTTTTATAATTTTTTGAACTTTTTTACTGTTTTTTTCGGAATTTACTTGCCCGGGTCGAGTATGAACAGAATTCGGGACTAAAATTTTGATTTCACTTTTTCGACCAATCTCATCCCGTTTTGGCTAAAAATAATGCCGAGAAGGGGTTTTATAATTTTTGTAATTTTTTTACTATTTTTTTCGGAATTTTCTTGCCCGTGTGGAGTATGAACGGAATTCGGCACTAAAATTTTTTTTCTCTTTTTCGGCATATCTCATCCCGTTTTCGCTAAAAATAATGCCGGGAAGAGGTTTTATAATTTTTTGAACTATTTTACTGTTTTTTTCGGAATTTTCTTTCCGGGGTCGTGTATGAACGGAATTCGGGCCTAAATTTTGATTTCACTTTTGGCCTAATTCTCATCCTGTTTGGCTAAAAATAATGCCGAGAAGAGGTTCAAAATTTTTGAATTTCTTGTACTATGTTTTTCGGATTTTCTTTGCCCGGGTCGAGTATGAACGGAATTCGGGACTAAAATTTTGATTTCACTTTTTCGGCCTATCTCATCCTGTTTTGGCTAAAAATATTGCCGGGAAGAGGTTTTATAATTTTTTGAATTTTTTTACTATGTTTTTTGGAATTTTCTTGCCCGGGTCGAGTATGAACGGAATTCGGGACTGAAATTTTGATTTCACTTTTTCAGCCTATCTCATCCCGTTTTGGATAAAAATGATGCCGGGAAGAGGTTTTATAATTTTTTGAATTTTTTTACTATTTTTTTTCGGAATTTTCTTCCCCGTGTCGAGTATGGACGGAATTCGGGACTAAAATTTTGATTTCACTTTTTCGACCAATCTCATCCCGTTTTGGCTAAAAATAATGCCGAGAAGGGGTTTTATAATTTTTGTAATTTTTTTACTATTTTTTTCGGAATTTTCTTGCCCGTGTCGAGTATGAACGGAATTCGGCACTAAAATTTTGTTTTCCCTTTTTCGGCATATCTCATCCCGTTTTTACTAAAAATAATGCCGGGATGAGGTTTTAAATTTTTTTGAATACTTTTACTATTTTTTCGGAATTTTCTTCCCGGGTTTCGAGTATTTTTTGGAAAAAACGGGGGATTCGGGACTAAAATTTTGATTTCACTTTTTCGGCCTATCTCATCCTGTTTTGGCTAAAAATAATGCCAGGAAGAGGTTTTATAATTTTTTGAATTTTTTTACTATTTTTTTCGGAATTTTCTTGCCAGGGTCGAGTATGAACGGAATTCGGGACTAAAATTTTGATTTCACTTTTTCGACCTATCTCATCCCCGTTTTTGCTAAAAATATTGTCGGGAAGAGGTTTTATAATTTTTTGAATTTTTTTACTATTTTTTTCGGAATTTTCTTGCCCGGGTCGAGTATGAACGGAATTCGGAAATTAAATTTTGTTTTCTCTTTTTCGGCATATCTCATCCCGTTTTCGCTAAAAATAATGCCAAGAATAGGATTTACAATTTTTTGAATTTTTTTACTATTTTTTTCAGAATTTTTTTTCCCGGGTCGAGTATGAACGGAATTCGGGACTAAAATTTTGTTTTCTCTTTTTCGGCATATCTCATCCCGTTTTGGCTAAAAATAATGCCGGGAAGAGGTTTTAAAATTTTTTGAATATTTTTACTATTTTTTCGGAATTTTTTTGC
>NW_022155499.1:0-6368 GCF_001633185.2 Quercus lobata | reverse complement strand
GAATGCCGAAAAAAGAGAAAACAAATTTTAGTTCCGAATTCCGTCCATACTCGACCCGGGCAAGTAAATTCCGAAAAAAATAGTAAAAAAGTTCAAAAAATTATAAAACGTCTTCCCGGCGTTATTTTTAGGCAAAACGGGATGAGATAGGCCGAAAATGTGAAATCAAAATTTTAGTCCCGAATTCCGTTCATACTCGACCCGGGCAAGAAAATTGTGAAAAAAACAGTAAAAAAGTTCAAAAAATTATAAAACCTCTTCCCGGCATTATTTTTAGCGAAAACGGGATGAGATATGCCGAAAAAGAGAAAATAAAATTTTAGTCCCGAATTCCGTCCATACTCGACCCGGGCAAGAAAATTCCGAAAAAAATAGTAAAAAAGTTCAAAAAATTATAAAACGTCTTCCCGACATTATTTTTAGCGAAAACGGGATGAGATATGCCGAAAAAGAGAAAAAAAAATTTTAGTTCCGAATTCCGTTCATACTCGACCCGGGCAAGAAGATTTCGAAAGAAATAGTAAAAAAATTCAAAAAATTATAAAACCTCTTCTCGGCATTATTTTTAGCCAAAAAGGGATCATATAGGTCGAAAAAGTGAAATCAAAATTTTAGTCCCGAATTCCGTTCATACTCGACTCGGGCAAGAAAATTCCGAAAAAATAGTAAAAATATTCAAAAAATTTTAAAACCTCATCCCGGCATTATTTTTAGCAAAAACGGGATGAGATATGCCGAAAAAGAGAAAACAAAATTTTAGTCCCGAATTCCGTTCATACTCGACCCGGGCAAGAAAATTCCGAAAAAAATAGTAAAAAAATTCAAAAAATTATAAAACCACATCCCGGCAATATTTTCAGCCAAAACGGGATGAGATAGGCCGAAAAAGTGAAATCAAAATTTTAGTCCCAAATTCCGTTCATACTCGACCCGGGCAAGAAAATTCCGAAAAAAACAGTAAAAAAGTTCAAAAAATTATAAAACTTCTTCCCCTCATTATTTTTAGCCAAAACGGGATGAGATAGGCCGAAAAAGTGTGAATCAAAATTTTAGTCCCAAATCCGTCATACTCGACCGGGCAAGAAAAAATTCCGAAAAAAAACAGAAAAAAGTTCAAAAATTATAAAACCTCTCCCGGCATTATTTAGCGAAAACGGGATGAGATATGCGAAAAGAGAAAACAAAAATTTAGTTCCGAATTCCTTCATTCCGAAAAAGAAATAGTAAAAAATTCAAAAAATTATAAAACCTCTTCTCGGCATTATTTTTAGCTAAAACGGGATGGATAGGTCGCAAAGTGAAATCAAATTTAGTCCGAATTTACAACAAGAAAATTCCGAAAAAATAGTAAAAAAAGTTCAAAAAATTATAAAACCTCTTCCCGGCATTATTTTTAGCCAAAACGGGATGAGATATGCCGAAAAAGAGAAAACAAAATTTTAGTCCCGAATTCCGTTCATACTCGACCCGGGAAAAAAAATACCGAAAAAAATAGTAAAAAAATTCAAAAAATTGTAAAACCTATTCTCGGCAATATTTTTAGCAAAATGGGATTAGATATGCCGAAAAAGAGAAAACAAAATTTTAGTCCCGAATTCCGTTCATACACGACCCGGGCAAGAAAATTCCGAAAAAAATAGTAAAAAAATTCAAAAAATTATAAAACCACTTCCCGGCAATATTTTTAGCCAAAAGGGGATGAGATAGGCCGAAAAAGTAAAATCAAAATTTTAGTCCCAAATTCCGTTCATACTCGACCCGGGCAAGAAAATTCCGAAAAAATAGTAAAAATATTCAAAAAATTTTAAAACCTCATCCCGGCATTATTTTTAGCAAAAACGGGATGAGATATGCCGAAAAAGGGAAAATAAAATTTTAGTCCCGAATTCCGTTCATACTATACCCGGGCAAGAAAATTCCGAAAAAAATAGAACAAAAATTCAAAAAAATTTAAAACCTCTTCTAGGCATTATTTTTAGCCAAAACGGGATGAGATAGGCCGAAAAAGTGAAATCAAAATTTTAGTCCCAAATTCCGTTCATACTCGACCCGGGCAAGAAAATTCCGAAAAAAACAGTAAAAAAGTTCAAAAAATTATAAAACTTTTTCCCGGCATTATTTTTAGCCAAAACGGGATGAGATAGGCCGAAAAAGTGAAATCAAATTTTGTCCCAAATTCCGTTCATACTCGAGGGCAAGAAAATTCCGAAAAAACAGTAAAAAAGTTCAAAAAATTATAAAACCTCTTCCCGGCATTATTTTTAGCGAAAACGGGATGAGATATGCCGAAAAAGAGAAAACAAAATTTTAGTCCCGAATTCCGTTCATACTCGACCCGGGCCAGAAAATTACGAAAAAAATAGTAAAAAAGTTCAAAAAATTATAAAACGTCTTCCCGGCGTTCTTTTTAGGCAAAACGGGATGAGATAGGCCGAAAAGGTGAAATCAAAATTTTAGTCCCGAATTCCGTTCATACTCGACCCGGGCAAGAAAATTGTGAAAAAAACAGTAAAAAAGTTCAAAAAATTATAAAACCTCTTCCCGGCATTATTTTTAGCGAAAACGGGATGAGATATGCCGAAAAAGAGAAAATAAAATTTTAGTCCCGAATTCCGTCCATACTCGACCCGGGCAAGAAAATTCCGAAAAAAATAGTAAAAAAGTTCAAAAAATTATAAAACGTCTTCCCGACATTATTTTTAGCGAAAACGGGATGAGATATGCCGAAAAAGAGAAAACAAAATTTTAGTTCCGAATTCCGTTCATACTCGACTGGGGCAAGAAAATTTCGAAAGAAATAGTAAAAAAATTCAAAAAATTATAAAACCTCTTCTCGGCATTATTTTTAGCCAAAACGGGATGATATAGGTCGAAAAAGTAATATCAAAATTTTAGTCCCGAATTCCGTTCATACTCGACTCGGGCAAGAAAATTCCGAAAAAATAGTAAAAATATTCAAAAAATTTTAAAACCTCATCCCGGCATTATTTTTAGCAAAAACGGGATGAGATATGCCGAAAAAGGGAAAACAAAATTTTAGTCCCGAATTCCGTTCATACTCTACCCGGGCAAGAAAATTCCGGAAAAAATAGTAAAAAAATTCAAAAAATTATAAAATCTCTTCCCGGCACCATTTTTAGCCAAAACGGGATGAGATAGGCTGAAAAAGTGAAATCAAAATTTCAGTCCCGAATTCCGTTCATACTCGACCCGGGCAAGAAAATTCCGAAAAAAATAGTAAAAAAATTCAAAAAATTATAAAACCTCTTCCCTGCATCATTTTTATCCAAAACGGGATGAGATAGGCTGAAATAGTGAAATCAAAATTTCATTCCCGAATTCCGTTCATACTCGACCAGGGCAAGAAAATTCCGAAAAAAATAGTAAAAAAATTCGAAAAATTATAAAACCTCTTCCCGGCATTATTTTTAGCCAAAACAGGATGAGATAGGCCGAAAAAGTGAAATCAAAATTTTAGTCCCGAATTCCGTTCATACTAGACCCGGACAAGAAAATTTCGAAAAAAATAGTAAACAAATTCAAAAAATTATAAAACCCCTTCCTGGCATTATTTTTAGCAAAAACGGGTTGAGATATGCCGAAAAGGAGAAAACAAAATTTTAGTCCCGAATTCCGTTCATACTCGGCCTGGGAAAGAAAATTCTGAAAAAAATAGTAAAAAAATTCAAAAAATTATAAAACCTCTTCCCGGCAATATTTTTCGCCAAAACGGGATGAGATAGGCCGAAAAAGTGACAACAAAATTTTAGTCCCGAATTCCGTTCATACTCGACTCGGGAAAAAAAATTCGGAAAAAAATAGTAAAAAAATTGAAAAAATTATAAAACCTCTTCCCGGCAGTATTTTTAGGAAAAACGGGATGAGATATGCCGAAAAAGAGAAAACAAAATTTTAGTCCCGAATTCCGTTCATACTCGACCCGGGAAAAAAAATTCCGAAAAAAATAGTAAAAAAATTCAAAAAATTGTAAAACCTATTCTCGGCATTATTTTTAGCAAAAACGGGATGAGATATGCCGAAAAAGTGAAAACAAAATTTTAGTCCCGAATTCCGTTCATACTCGACCCGGGCAAGAAAATTCCGAAAAAAATAGTAAAAAAATTCAAAAAATTATAAAACCACATCCCGGCAATATTTTCAGCCAAAACGGGATGAGATAGGCCGAAAAATGAAATCAAAATTTTAGTCACAAATTCCGTTCATACTCGACCCGGGCAAGAAAATTCCGAAAAAAACAGTAAAAAAGTTCAAAAAATTATAAAACTTCTTCCGGCATTATTTTTAGCCAAAACGGGATGAGATATGCCGAAAAAGAGAAAACAAAATTTTAGTCCCGAATTCCGTTCATACTCGACCCGGGAAAAAAAATTCCGAAAAAAATAGTAAAAAAATTCAAAAAATTGTAAAACCTATTCTCGGCATTATTTTTAGCAAAAACGGGATGAGATATGCCGAAAAAGTGAAAACAAAATTTTAGTCCCGAATTCCGTTCATACTCGACCCGGGCAAGAAAATTCCGAAAAAAACAGTAAAAAAGTTCAAAAAATTATAAAACTTTTTCCCGGCATTATTTTTAGCCAAAACGGGATGAGATACGCCGAAAAAGAGAAAACAAAATTTTAGTCCCAAATTCCGTTCATACTCGACCCGGGCAAGAAAATTCCGAAAAAAACAGTAAAAAAGTTCAAAAAATTATAAAACCTATTCTCGTCATTATTTTTAGCGAAAACGGGATGAGATATGCCGAAAAAGAGAAAACAAAATTTTAGTTCCGAATTCCGTTCATACTCGACCCGGGCAAGAAAATTACGAAAAAAATAGTAAAAAAATTCAAAAAATTATAAAACCTCTTCTCGGCATTATTTTTAGCTAAAACGGGATGAGATATGCCGAAAAAGAGAAAACAAAATTTTAGTCCCGAATTCCGTTCATACTCGACCCGGGAAAAAAAATTCCGAATAAGATAGTAAAAAAATTCAAAAAATTGTAAAACCTATACTCGGCATTATTTTTAGCAAAAACGGGATGAGATATGCCGAAAAAGAGAAAACAAAACTTTAGTCCCGAATTCCGTTCATACTCGACCCGGGCAAGAAAATTCAGAAAAAAATATTTAAAAAATTCAAAAAATTATAAAACCACTTCCCGGCAATATTTTTAGCCAAAACGGGATGAGATAGGCTGAAAAAGTGAAATCAAAATTTTAGTCCCGAATTCCGTTCATACTCGACCCGGGCAAGAAAATTGCGAAAAAAACAGTAAAAAAGTTCAAAAAATTATAAAACCTCTTCCCGGCAATATTTTTAGCGAAAACGGGATGAGAGATGCCGAAAAAGAGAAAACAAAATTTTAGTCCCGAATTCCGTCCATACTCGACCCGGGCAAGAAAATTCCGAAAAAAATAGTAAAAAATTCAAAAAATTATAAAACCTCTTCCCGGCATTATTTTTAGCGAAAACGGGATGAGATATGCCGAAAAAGAGAAAACAAAATTTTAGTCCCGAATTCCGTTCATACTCGACCCGGGAAAAAAAATTCCGAAAAAAATAGTAAAAAAATTCAGAAAATTGTAAAACCTATTCTCGGCATTATTTTTAGCAAAAACGGGATGAGATATGCCGAAAAAGAGAAAACAAAATTTTAGTGCCGAATTCCGTTCATACTCGATCCGGGCAAGAAAATTCCGAAAAAAATAGTAAAAAAATTCAAAAAATTATAAAACCACATCCCGGCAATATTTTCAGCCAAAACGGGATGAGATAGGCCGAAAAAGTGAAATCAAAATTTTACTCCCAAATTCCGTTCATACTCGACCCGGGCAAGAAAATTCCGAAAAATACAGTAAAAAAGTTCAAAAAATTATAAAACTTCTTCCCGGCATTATTTTTAGCCAAAACGGGATGAGATAGGCCGAAAAAGAGAAATCAAAATTTTAGTCCCAAATTCCGTTCATACTCGACCCGGGCAAGAAAATTCCGAAAAAAACAGTAAAAAAGTTCAAAAAATTATAAAACCTCTTCCCGGCATTATTTTTAGCGAAAACGGGATGAGATATGCCAAAAAAGAGAAAACAAAATTTTAGTTCCGAATTCCGTTATACTCGACCCGGGCAAGAAAATTACGAAAAAAATAGTAAAAAAATTCAAAAAATTATAAAACCTCTTCTCGGCATTATTTTTAGCTAAAACGGGATGAGATAGGTCGAAAAAGTGAAATCAAAATTTTAGTCCCGAATTCCGTTCATACTCGACCCGGGCAAGAAAATTCCGAAAAAAATAGTAAAAAAATTCAAAAAATTATAAAAACCACTTCCCGGCAATTTTTTAGCCAAAACGGGATGAGATAGC
>NW_022155498.1:0-6374 GCF_001633185.2 Quercus lobata | reverse complement strand
CCGTTTGAAACCAGACCCGAGTTAGAAAATTCAAAAATAAATGCAAAAAAAATTCTGAAAATTAAAAACATATCCAGGCTTCCATTTCAAGACGAAACCGGTAGGAACAGGCCGAAAAATAGAGAACAAAAAAAATTATTTCCTATCCTTTGTCGAACCTGACTCGAGTTAGAAAAATTCAAAAATAATGCAAAAATTCCTAAAAATTAAAAAACATCATCCAGGCTTCCTTTCAAGACGAAACAGGTCAAGACAGGCCAAAAAATAGGGAACAAAAAAAATTTCCTTCCTATCCATTCGAACCCGACACGAGTTAGAAAATTTAAAAATAAATGCAAAAAAATTCTAAAAATTAAAAAAAATCATTCAGGCTTCATTTCAAGACGAAACGGGTCAGTACAGGCCGAAAAATAGAGAACAAAAAAAATTTATTTCCTATCCGTTCGAACCTGACCCGAGTTAGAAAATTCAAAAACAAATGCAAAAAAATTTTAAAAATTAAAAAAATCACCCAGGCTTCATTTCAAGACGAAACGGGTCAGGACAGGCCGACAAATAGAGAACAAAAAAAATTTCTTTCCTTATCCGTTTGAAACCGACCCGAGTTAGAAAATTCAAAAATAAATGAAAAAAAATTCTGAAAATTAAAAAACATCATCCAGGCTTCATTTCAAGACGAAACGGGTCAGGACAGGCTGAAAAATAGAGAACAAAAAAAATTTATTTCCTATCCTTTCGAACCTGACCCGAGTTAGAAAATTCAAAAATAAATGCAAAAAAATTCTAAAAATTAAAAAACATCATCCAGGCTTCATTTCAAGACGAAACGGGTGAAGACAGGCCGAAAAATTGAGAAGAAAAAAAATTTCCTTCCTATCCATTCGAACCCGACCCGAGTTAGAAAATTTAAAAATAAATGCAAAAAAATTCTAAAAATTAAAAAAAATCATCCAGGCTTCCATTTCAAGACGAAACGGGTCAGGAATAGGCCGAAAAATAGAGAACGAAAAAAAAATTTATTTCTATCCGTTCGAACCTGACCGAGTTAGGAAATTCAATAACAAATGCAAAAAATTTTAAAAATTAAAAATCACCCAGGCTTCATTTCAAGACGAAACGAGTCAAGACAGTGCCGCAATAGAGAACAATAAAAATTTTCTTCCTTATCCGTTGAACCGACCCGAGTTAGAAATCAAAAATAAATGCAAAAAAATTCTGAAAATTAAAAAACATCATCCAGCTTCATTTCAAGACGAAACGGGTCAGGACAGGCTGAAAAATAGAGAACAAAAAAAATTTAATTTCCTATCCTTTTTGACCTGACCCGAAGTTAGAAATTCAAAAATAAATGCAAAAATTCTAAAATTAAAAAAACTCATCCAGGCTTACTTTCAAGACGAAACAGGTCAAGACAGGCCAAAAAAATAGGGAACAAAAAAATTTCCTTCCTATCCATTCGAACCCGACCGAGTTAGAAAAATTTTAAAATAAATGCAAAAAATTCTAAAAATTAAAAAAATCATCCAGGCTTCATTTCAAACGAACGGGTCAGGACAGGCCGAAAAATTGAGAACAAAAAAAATTTATTTCCTATCCGTTCGAACCTGACCCGAGTTAGAAAATTCAAAAATAAATGCAAAAAAATTTTAAAAATTAAAAAAATCATCCAGGCTTCATTTCAAGACGAAACGGGTCAGGACAGGCCAAAAAATAGAGAACAAAAAAAATTTCTTTCCTTATCCGTTTGAAACCGACCAGAGTTAGAAAATTCAAAAATAAATTCAAAAAAATTCTGAAAATTAAAAAACATCATCCAGGCTTCATTTCAAGACGAAACGGGTCAGGACAGGCTGAAAAATAGAGAACAAAAAAAATTTATTTCCTATCCTTTCGAACCTGACCCGAGTTAGAAAATTCAAAAATAAATGCAAAAAAATTCTAAATATTAAAAAACATCATCCAGGCTTCCTTTCAAGACGAAAAAGGTCAAGACAGGCCAAAAAATAGGGAACAAAAAAAATTTCCTTCCTATCCATTCGAACCCGACCCGAGTTAGAAAATTTAAAAATAATGCAAAAAAATTCTAGAAAAAAATTAAAAAAAATCATCCAGGCTTCATTTTCAAGACGAAAAACGGTCAGAGAAAGGCCGAAAAATAGAGAACAAAAAAAATTTATTTCCTATCGTTCGACCGACCCGATTAGAAAATTCAAAAATAATGCAAAAAAATTTGAAAAAATTAAAAAATCATCCAGGCTTCATTTCAAGACGAACGGGTCAGATAGCCGAAAAATAGAGAAGACAAAAAAAAATTTCTTTCCCTATCCGTTTGAAACCGACCCGAGTTAGAAAATTCAAAAATAAATGCAAAAAAATTCTGAAAATTAAAAAACATCATCCAGGCTTCATTTCAAGACGAAACGGGTCAGGACAGGCTGAAAAATAGAGAACAAAAAAAATTTATTTCCTATCCTTTCGAACCTGACCCGAGTTAGAAAATTCAAAAATAAATGCAAAAAAATTCTAAAAATTAAAAAACATCATCCAGGCTTCCTTTCAAGACGAAAAAGGTCAAGACAGGGCAAAAAATAGGGAACAAAAAAAATTTCCTTCCTATCCATTCGAACCCGACCCGAGTTAGAAAATTCAAAAATAAATGCAAAAAAAATTTTAAAAATTAAAAAACATCATCCAGGTTTAATTTCAAGACGAAACGGGTGAAGACTGGCCGAAAAATAGAGAACAAAAAAAATTTTCTTCCTATCCGTTCGAACCCAACCCAAGTTAGAAAATTCCAATATAATTGCAAAAAAATTCTAAAAATTAAAAAACATCAGCCAGGCTTCATTTCAAGACGAAACGGGTTAGGACAGGCCAAAAAATAGAGACCAAAAAAAATTTCCTTCCTATCCGTTCGAACCCAACCTGAATTAGAAAATTCAAAAATAAATGCAAAAAAATTCTAAAATTAAAAAACAACATCCAAGCTTATTACAAGGACAAACGTGGTCAGGAACAGGCGTAAAAAAGAGAACAAAAAAATTTCCTCCTACCGATCGTTCCGAACCCGACCCGAGTGGTGAAGAAAATTCAAATATAAAATGCCAAAAAAATTTTAAAAATTAGAAAACATCATCCCAGGCTTCATTTCAAGAACGAGCGGGCCCAGACAGGCCGAAACAATAGAGGAACAAAAAAATAATTTTCTTCCTATCCGTTCGAACACCGACCGAGTTAGAAAAATTCAAAAAATAAATGCAAAAAAATTTTAAAAATCAGAACATTGTACTCATTTGAGAACGGTCCAAGACAGGCCGATGGCCATTTCCTTCCTCATCCGTTCGACCCGACCGAGTTAGAAATTTAATTAAAATGCCAAAAAATTTTAAAAATTAGAAAACATCATCCAGGCTTCATTTCAAGACGAAACGGGCCAAGACAGGCCGAAAAATAGAGAACAAAAAAATAATTTTCTTCCTATCCGTTCGAACCCGACCCGAGTTAGAAAATTCAAAAATAAATGCAAAAAAATTTTAAAAATCAAAAAACATCATCCAGGCTTCATTTCAAGACGAAACGGTCCAAGACAGGCCGAAAAATAGAGAACAAAAACAATTTCCTTCCTATCCGTTCGAACCCGACCCGTGTTAGAAAATTTAATTAAAAATGCAAAAGAATATTAAAAATTAAAAAATATCATTCAGGCTTCATTTCAAGACGAAACGGGCCAAGACAGGCCGAAAAATAGAGAACAAAAAGAATTTCCTTCCTATCCGTTCGAACTCGACACGGGTTAGAGAATTCAAAAATTAAGTCAAAAAAATTCTAAAAATTAAAAAACATAATCCAGGTTTCATTTCAAGACAAAACGGGTCATGACAGGTCGAAAAATAGAGAACAAAAAAATAATTTTCTTCCTATCCGTTCGAACCCGACCCGAGTTAGAAAATTCAAAAATAAATGCAAAAAAATTTTAAAAATCAAAAAACATCATCCAGGCTTCATTTCAAGCGAAACGGGCCAAGACAGGGCCGAAAAATAGGAGAAACAAAAAACAATTCCATTCCTATCCGTTCGAAACCCGACCCGAGTTTAGAAAATTTTAAATAAAAATGCAAAAAAAATATTTAAAATTAAAAAATATCATCAGGCTTCATTTCAAGACGAAACGGGGCCAAGAAGGCGAAAATAGAGAACAAAAAAGAATTTACCTTTCCTATCCGTTCGAACCCGACCCGAGTTAGAAAATTTAAATAAAAATGCAAAAAAATATTAAAAATTAAAAAATATCATTCAGGCTTCATTTCAAGACGAAACGGGCCAAGACAGGCCGAAAAATAGAGAACAAAAAGAATTTCCTTCCTATCCGTTCGAACCCGACACGGGTTAGAGAATTCAAATATAAATGCAAAAAAATTCTAAAAATTAAAAAACATCATCCAGGTTTCATTTCAAGACGAAACGGGTGAAGACAAGCCGAAAAATAGCGGAGAAAAAAAATTTCTTTCTATCCGTTCGAACCCATCGCGAGTTAGAAAATTCAAAAATAAATGCGAAAAAATTTTAAAAATTAAAAAACATCATCCAGGCTTCTTTACAAGACGAAACGGGTGAAGACAAGCCGAAAAATAGCGGAGAAAAAAAATTTCTTTCTATTCGTTCGAACCCATCCCGAGTTAGAAAATTCAAAAATAAATGCGAAAAAATTTTAAAAATTAAAAAACATCATCCAGGCTTCTTTACAAGACGAAACGGGTCAGGGCAGGCCGAAAAATAGAGAACAAAAAAAATTTCCTTCCTATCCGTTCGAACCCGACCCGAGTTAGAAAATTTAAATATAAATGCAAAAGAATTTTAAAAATTAAAAAACATCATCCAGGCTTCATTTCAAGACGAAACGGGCCAAGACAGGCCGAAAAATAGAGAAAAAAAATAATTTCCTTCCTATCGTTCGAACCCGACCCAGGTTAGAAAATTAAAAATTAAGGCAAAAAAATTCTAAAAATTAAAAAACATCATCTAGGTTTCATTTCAAGACGAAACGGGTGAAGACAAGCCGAAAAATAGAGAAGAAAAAGAAATTTCTTCCTATTCGTTCGAACCCGTCCTGAGTTAGAAAATTCAAATATAATTGCAAAAAAATTCTAAAAATTAAACGTCCAGACTTCATTTTAAGACGAAACGGGTGAGGACAGGCCGAAAAATAGAGACCAAAAAAAATTTAATTCCTATCCGTTCGAACCCGACCCGAGTTAGAGAATTCAAAAATAATGCAAAAAAATTCTAAAAACTAAAAAACATTCTCCAGGCTTTCATTTCAAAGACGAAACGGGTCAGGACAGGCCGAAAAATAGAGACAAAAAAATTTCTTCCTTTCGTCAATCACCGACCCGAGTTAGAAATTCAAAATAAATGCAAAAATTCTAAAAATTAAAACATCATCAGGCTTCTTTCATGATGATACGGGTTAGGAAAGTTCCGAATAGAAGAATAAAAAATTCCATTCCTATTCCGTTCAATCCCGGACCCGCAGTAGAAAATTCAAAAATAAATGCAAAAAAAATTCTAAAAATTACCAAAACGTTCATCCCGGGCTCATTTTCAAGACGAAATGTCGGACAGGCCGAAAAATAGAAGAACAAAAAAAATTTCATTCTGATTCGTTCAATCCCGACCCGAGTTAGAAAATTCAAAAAATAAATGCAAAAAATTTTAAAAATTAAAAAAGAACAGTCATCCAGGCTCATTCATGATGATACGTTAGGAAAGTCCGAAAAATAGAGAATAAAAAAAATTTCATTCCTATCCGTTCAATCCCGACCCGAGTTAGAAAATTCAAAAATAAATGCAAAAAAATTCTAAAAATTACAAAACACCATCCAGGCTTCATTTCATGACGAAACGGGTCAGGACAGGCTGAAAATAGAGAATAAAAAAAATTACATTCCTATCCGTTCGAACCCGACCCGAGTTAGAAAATTAAAAAATAAATGCAAAAAAATTCTAAAAATTACAAAACATCATCCGGGCTTCATTTCAAGACGAAACGGGTCAGGGCAGGCCGAAAACTAGAGAATAAAAAAAAACTTCATTCCTATCCGTTCGAACCCGACCCGAGTTAGAAAATTCAAAAATAAATGCAAAAAAATTATAAAAATTACAAAACATCATTCGGGCTTCATTTCAAGACGAAGCAGGTCAGGGCAGGCCGAAAAATAGAGAACAAAAAAAATTTCATTCCTATCCGTTCGAACCCGACCCGAGTTAGAAAATTCAAAAATAAATGCAAAAAAATTCAAAAAATTAAAAAACATCATCCGAGCTTCATTTCAAGACGAAACGGGTCAGGACAGGCCAAAAAATAGGGAATAAAA
>NW_022155497.1:0-6376 GCF_001633185.2 Quercus lobata | reverse complement strand
AAAAAAAATTTCCTTCCTATCCATTAGAACCCGACCCGAGTTAGAAAATTAAAAAATAAATGCAAAAAAATTCTAAAAATTAAAAAACATCATCCAGGCTTCATTTCAAGACGAAACGGGTCAGGACAGGCCGAAAAATAGGGAACAAAAAAAATTTCTTTCCTATCCGTCTCGAACTGGACTCCGAGTTAGAAAAAATTCAAAAAAATAAATGCAAAAAAGTTTAAAAATTAAAAAAATCATCCAGGCTTCATTTCAAGACGAAACGGGTCAGGAACAGTTGGCCGAAAAATTAAATAACAAAAAAAATTTCTTTCTATTCCGTTTGAAAACCGCCCGCAGTTAGAAAATGTGAAAAAAATGCAAAAAAATATCTGAAAATTAAAAACATCATCCAGGCTTATTTCAAGACGAAAACGGGTGAAGACGGACAAAAAATAGAGAAGAAAAAAAATTTTCTTCCTATCCGTTCGAACCTGACCCGAGTTAGAAAATTCAAAAATAAATGCAAAAAATTCTAAAAATTAAAAAACATCATCCAGGCTTCATCTCAAGAAGAAACGGGTCAGGACATGCTGAAAAAAAGAGAACAAAAAAAATTTCCGACCAATCCATTAGAACCCGACCCGAGTTAGAAAATTAAAAAATAAATGCAAAAAAATTCTAAAAATTAAAAAACATCATCCAGGCTTCATTTCAAGACGAAACGGGTCAGGACAGGCCGAAAAATAGGGAACAAAAAAAATTTCTTTCCTAACCGTTTGAAACCGACCTGAGTTTGAAAATTCAAAAATAAATGCAAAAAAATTTAAAAAATATTAATAAAACATCTTCCAAGCTTCCTTTCAAGACGAAACCAGTCAAGACAGGCCAAAAAATAGAGAACAAAAAAAATTTCCTTCCTATCCATTCGAACCCGACCCGAGTTAGAGAATTCAAAAATAAATGCAAAAAAATTTTAAAAATTAAAAAACATCATCCAGGCTTCCTTTCATGACGAAACAGGTCAAGCCCGGCCAAAAAATAGAGAACAAGAAAAATTTCCTTCCTATCCGTTCGAACCCGACCCGAGTTAAAAAATTAAAAAATAAATGCAAAAAAATTCTAAAAATTAGAAAACATCATCCAGGCTTCATTTCAAGAAGAAACGGGTCAGGACTTGCTGAAAAAAAGAGATCAAAAAAAATTTCCGTCCTATCCATTAGAACCCGACCCGAGTTAGAAAATTAAAAAATAAATGCAAAAAAATTCTAAAAATTAAAAAACATCATCCAGGCTTCATTTCAAGACGAAACGGGTCAGGATAGGCCGAAAAATAGAGAACAAAAAAAATTTCTTTCCTATCCGTTCGAACCTGACCCGAGTTAGAAAATTCAAAAATAAATGCAAAAAAAGTTTAAAAATTAAAAAAATCATCCAGGCTTCATTTCAGACGAAACGGGTCAGGACAGGCCGAAAAAATAAAGAACAAAAAAATTTCTTTCCTATACCGTTTGAAACCGACCCGAGTTAGAAAATTGAAAATTAAATGCAAAAAAAAATTCTTGAATTAAAAAAAATCATCCAGGCTTCATTTCACGACGAAACGGGTCAGGACAGGCCGAAAAATAGAGAACAAAAAAAATTTATTTCCTATCCGTTCGAACCTGACCCGAGTTAGAAAATTCAAAAATAAATGCAAAAAAAGTTTAAAAATTAAAAAACATTCATCCAGCTTCATCTCAATGAAGAAAACGGGTCCAGGACATGCTGAAAAAAAGAGAACAAAAAAAATTTCCGACCTATCCATTAGAACCCGACCCGAGTTAGAAAATTAAAAAATAAATGCAAAAAAATTCTAAAAATTAAAAAACATCATCCAGGCTTCATTTCAAGACGAAACGGGTCTGGACAGGCCGAAAAATAGGGAACAAAAAAAATTTCTTTAGTATCCGTTTGAAACCGACCCGAGTTTGAAAATTCAAAAATAAATGCAAAAAAATTTAAAAAAAATTAAAAAAACATCTTCCAGGCTTCCTTTCAAGACGAAACAGGTCAAGACAGGCCAAAAAATAGAGAACAAAAAAAATTTCCTTCCTATCCATTCGAACCCGACCCGAGTTAGAGAATTCAAAAATAAATGCAAAAAAAGTTTAAAAATTAAAAAAATCATCCAGGCTTCATTTCAAGACGAAACGGGTCAGGACAGGCCGAAAAATAAAGAACAAAAAAAATTTCTTTCCTATCCGTTTGAAACCGACCCGAGTTAGAAATTTGAAAAATAAATGCAAAAAAATTCTGAAAATTAAAAAACATCATCCAGGCTTCATTTCAAGACGAAACGGGTGAAGACAGGACAAAAAATAGAGAAGAAAAAAAATTTTCTTCCTATCCGTTCGAACCTGACCCGAGTTAGAAAATTCAAAAATAAATGCAAAAAATTCTAAAAATTAAAAAACATCATCCAGGCTTCATCTCAAGAAGAAACGGGTCAGGACATGCTGAAAAAAAGAGAACAAAAAAAATTTCCGTCCTATCCATTAGAACCCGACCCGAGTTAGAAAATTAAAAAATAAATGCAAAAAAATTCTAAAAATTAAAAAACATCATCCAGGCTTCATTTCAAGACGAAACGGGTCAGGACAGGCCGAAAAATAGGGAACAAAAAAAATTTCTTTCCTATCCGTTTGAAACCGACACGAGTTTGAAAATTCAAAAATAAATGCAAAAAAATTTAAAAAAAATTAAAAAAACATCTTCCAGGCTTCCTTTCAAGACGAAACAGGTCAAGACAGGCCAAAAAATAGAGAACAAAAAAAAAAATTTCTTTCCTATCCGTTTGAAACCGACCCGAGTTTGAAAATTCAAAAATAAATGCAAAAAAATTTAAAAAAAATTAAAAAAAACATCTTCCAGGCTTCCTTTCAAGACGAAACAGGTCAAGACAGGCCAAAAAATAGAGAACAAAAAAAATTTCCTTCCTATCCATTCGAACCCGACCCGAGTTAGAGAATTCAAAAATAAATGCAAAAAAATTTTAAAAATTAAAAAACATCATCCAGGCTTCCTTTCACGACGAAACAGGTCAAGCCCGGCCAAAAAATAGAGAACAAGAGAAAACTTCCTTCCTATCCGTTCGAAACCCGACCCGATGTAAAAAATGTTAAAAAATTAAATGCAAAAAATTCTATATATATTAAAAAACATGCATCCGGCTGCATTCAAAGAACGGGTCAACTTGCTGAAGAAAAAGATGGATCAAAAAAAATTTCCCCTGATCCATTAGGAACCCGACCCGATAGAAAATTAAAAAAATAAATGCAGAAAAAATTTTAAAAGTATAAAAAACATCATCCAGAGGTCATTCAAGACGAAACGGCTCAGGAAAGGCCGAAAATAGAGAACAAAAAAATTTCTTTCCTATGCCGTCGAACTGACCACGAGTTAGAAAATTCAAAAATAAATGCAAAAAAATGTTTAAAAATAAAAAAATCATCCAGGCTCATTTCAAGACAAAGCGGGTTCAGACAGCCGGAAAAATAAAGAACAAAAAAAATTTCTTACCATCCGTTTGAAACGACCCGAGTGTTAGAAATTTGAAAAAATAAATGCAAAAAATTCTGAGAAATAAAAAAACATCACCCAGCTTCATTTCAAAGACGAAAGGGTGGAAGACAGGACAAAATAGAGAAGAAAAAAAATTTTCTTCCTATCCGTTCGAACCTGACCCGAGTTAGAAAATTCAAAAATAAATGCAAAAAATTCTAAAAATTAAAAAACATCATCCAGGCTTCATCTCAAGAAGAAACGGATCAGGACATGCTTAAAAAAAGAGAACAAAAAAAATTTCCGTCCTATCCATTAGAACCCGACCCGAGTTAGAAAATTCAAAAATAAATGCAAAAAAATTCTAAAAATTAAAAAACATCATCCAGGCTTCATTTCAAGACGAAACGGGTCAGGACAGGCCGAAAAATAGGGAACAAAAAAAATTTCTTTCCTATCCGTTTGAAACCGACCCGAGTTTGAAAATTCAAAAATAAATGCAAAAAAATTTAAAAAAAATTAAAAAAACATCTTCCAGGCTTCCTTTCAAGACGAAACAGGTCAAGACAGGCCAAAAAATAGAGAACAAAAAAAATTTCCTTCCTATCCATTCGAACCCGACCCGAGTTAGAGAATTCAAAAATAAATGCAAAAAAATTTTAAAAATTAAAAAACATCATCCAGACTTCCTTTCATGACGAAACAGGTCAAGCCCGGCCAAAAAATAGAGAACAAGAAAAATTTCCTTCCT
Source organism: Quercus lobata (assembly GCF_001633185.2). Classification (NCBI taxonomy): domain Eukaryota; kingdom Viridiplantae; phylum Streptophyta; class Magnoliopsida; order Fagales; family Fagaceae; genus Quercus; species Quercus lobata. The sequence goes on along the minus strand of NW_022155497.1, from coordinate 2,100 downwards.
ATCCGTTCGAACCCGACCCGAGTTAAAAAATTAAAAAATAAATGCAAAAAAATTCTAAAAATTAAAAAACATCATCCAGGTTCATTTCAAGAAGAAACGGGTCAGGACTTGCTGAAAAAAAGAGATCAAAAAAAATTTCCGTCCTATCCATTAGAACCCGACCCGAGTTAGAAAATTAAAAAATAAATGCAAAAAAATTCTAAAAATTAAAAAACATCATCCAGGCTTCATTTCAAGACGAAACGGGTCAGGACAGGCCGAAAAATAGGGAACAAAAAAAATTTCTTTCCTATCCGTTTGAAACCGACCCGAGTTTGAAAATTCAAAAATAAATACAAAAAAATTCTGAAAATTACAAACAATCATCATCCAGGCTTCTATTCAAGACGAAACGGGTGAAGACAGGACAAAATAGAGAAGAAAAAAAATTTTCTTCCTATCCGTTCGAACTACCCGAGTTAGCAAATTAAAAATAATTGCAAAAAAAATTCTAAAAAATTAAAACATCCATCAGCTTATCTCAAGAGAAACGGGTCAGTCAGGACATGCTGAAAAAAAAAGAACAAAAAAAATTTCCTTCCTATCCATTAGAACCCGACCCGAGTTAGAAAATTAAAAAATAAATGCAAAAAAATTCTAAAAATTAAAAAACATCATCCAGGCTTCATTTCAAGACGAAACGGGTCAGGACAGGCCGAAAAATAGGGAACAAAAAAAATTTCTTTCCTATCCGTTTGAAACCGACCCGAGTTTGAAAATTCAAAAATAAATGCAAAAAAATTTAAAAAAAATAAAAAAAACATCTTCCAGGCTTCCTTTCAAAGACGAAACAGGGTCAAGACAGGCCAAAAAATAGAGAACAAAAAAAATTTCCTTCCTATCCGTTCGAACCCGACCCGAGTTAAAAAATTAAAAAATAAATGCAAAAAAATTCTAAAAATTAAAAAACATCATCCAGGCTTCATTTCAAGAAGAAACGGGTCAGGACTGGCTGAAAAAAAGAGAACAAAAAAAATTTCCGTCCTATCCATTAGAACCCGACCCGAGTTAGAAAATTAAAAAATAAATGCAAAAAAATTCTAAAAATTAAAAAACATCATCCAGGCTTCATTTCAAGAAGAAACGGGTCAGGACTTGCTGAAAAAAAGAGATCAAAAAAAATTTCCGTCCTATCCATTAGAACCCGACCCGAGTTAGAAAATTAAAAAATAAATGCAAAAAAATTCTAAAAATTAAAAAACATCATCCAGGCTTCATTTCAAGACGAAACGGGTCAGGACAGGCCGAAAAATAGGGAACAAAAAAAATTTCTTTCCTAACCGTTTGAAACCGACCCGAGTTTGAAAATTCAAAAATAAATGCAAAAAAATTTAAAAAATATTAAAAAAACATCTTCCAAGCTTCCTTTCAAGACGAAACCGGTCAAGACAGGCCAAAAAATAGAGAACAAAAAAAATTTCCTTCCTATCCATTCGAACCCGACCCGAGTTAGAGAATTCAAAAATAAATGCAAAAAAATTTTAAAAATTAAAAAACATCATCCAGGCTTCCTTTCATGACGAAACAGGTCAAGCCCGGCCAAAAAATAGAGAACAAAAAAAATTACTTTCCTTTCCGTTCGAACCCGACCCGAGTTAGAAAATTAAAAAATAAATGCAAAAAAATTCTAAAAATTAAAAAACATCATCCAGGCTTCATTTCAAGAAGAAATGGGTCAGGACTTGCTGAAAAAAAGAGATTCAAAAAAATTTCCTGTCCCTTCATAGAACCCGACCCGAGTTAGAAAATTAAAAAAATAAATGCAAAAAAAGTTTTAAAATTTAAAAAAATCATCCAGGCTTCATTTCAAGACGAAACGGGTCAGGACAGGCCGAAAAATAGAGAACAAAAAAAAATTTCTTTCCTATCCGTTTGAAACCGACCCGAGTTAGAAAATTCAAAAATAAATGCAAAAAAAATTCTAAAAATTAAAAAACATCATCCAGACTTCATTTCAAGACGAAACGGGTGAGGACAGGCCGAAAAATTGAGAAGAAAAAAAATTTCCTTCCTATCCATTCGAACCCGACCCGAGTTAGAAAATTAAAAAATAAATGCAAA
>NW_022155496.1:0-6411 GCF_001633185.2 Quercus lobata | reverse complement strand
CCGAATAAAATAGTAAAAAAATTCGAAAAATTATAAAACCTCTTCCCGGCATTATTTTTAGCCAAAACGGGAGGACATAGGCGAAAAAAGTGAAAACAAAATTTTACTTCCGAATTCCGTTCATACTAGACTCGGGAAAGAAAATTCGGATAAAATAGTAAAAAAATTCAAAAAATTATAAAACCTATTCCCGGCATTATTTCTAGCCAAAACGGGAAGATATAGGCCGAAAAAGTGGAAACAAAATTTTAGTCCCGAATTCCGTTCATACTCGACCCGGGAAATAAAATTCCGAATAAAATAGTAAAAAAATTAGAAAAATTATAAAACCTCTTCCAGGCATTATTTTTAGCCAAAACGGGAAGATATAGGCCGAAAAAGTGAAAAAAAAAAAATTTTAGTCCCGAATTCCGTTCATATCAGACTCGGGAAAGAAAATTCTGAATAAAATAGTAAAAAAATTCAAAAAATTATAAGACCTATTCCCGGCATTATTTTTAGGCAAAACGGGATGAGATAGGCCGAAAAAGTGAAAAAGAAATTTTAGTCCCGAATTCCGTTCATACTAGACCCGGGCAAGAAAATTCCGAATAAAATATTAAAAAAATTTAAAAATTATAAAACCTAATCCCGGAATTATTTCTAGCCAAAACGGGAAGATATAGGCCGAAAAAATGAAAAGAAAATTTTAGTCCCGAATTCCGTTCATACTAGACTCGGGAAAGAAAATTCTGAATAAAATAGTAAAAAAATTCAAAAAATTATAAAACCTATTCCCGGCATTATTTTTAGCCAAAACGGGAAGATATAGGCTGAAAAAGTGGAAACAAAATTTTAGTCCCGAATTCCGTTCATACTCGACCCGGGAAATAAAATTCCGAATAAAATAGTAAAAAAATTCGAAAAATTATAAAACCTCTTCCCGGCATTATTTTTAGCCAAAACGGAGGGATAGGCGAAAAACAGTGAAAAACCAAAATATTACTTACCGAATTCCGTTCATACTAGACTCGGGAAAGAAAATTCTGAATAAAATAAGTAAAAAATTCCAAAAATTATATAAAACCTATCCGGCATTATTTCTAGCCAAAAACCGGGAAGATATAGGCCGAAAAAGTGGAAACCAATTTTAAGTCCCGAATTCCGTTCATACTCGACCCGGGAAATAAAATTCCGAATAAAATAGTAAAAAAATTAGAAAAATTATAAAACCTCTTCCAGGCATTATTTTTAGCCAAAACGGGAAGATATAGGCCGAAAAAGTGAAAAAAAAAAAAATTTCGTCCCGAATTCCGTTCATACCAGACTCGGGAAAGAAAATTATGAATAAAATAGTAAAAAAATTCAAAAAATTATAAAACCTATTCCCGGCATTATTTTTAGCCAAAACAGGATGAGATAGGCCGAAAAAGTGAAAAAGAAATTTTAGTCCCGAATTCCGTTCGTAGTCGACCCAGGCAAGAAAATTCAGAATAAAATAGTAAAAAAATTCAAAAAAATTATAAAACCTCTTCCCGGCATTATTTTTAACCAAAACGGGAAGATAAAGGCCGAAAAAGTGAAAAAGAAATTCTAGTCCCGAATTCCGTTCGTAGTCGACCCGGGCAAGAAAATTCAGAATAAAATAGTAAAAAAATTCAAAAAATTATAAAACCTATTCCCGGCATTATTTTTAGCCAAAACGGGAAGATATAGGCCGAAAAAGTGGAAACAAAATTTTAGTCCCGAATTCCGTTCATAGTCGACCCGGGAAATAAAATTCCGAATAAAATAGTAAAAAAATTCGAAAAATTATAAAACCTCTTCCCGGCATTATTTTTAGCCAAAACGGGAGGAGATAGGCGAAAAAAGTGAAAACAAAATTTTACTTCCGAATTCCGTTCATACTAGACTCGGGAAAGAAAATTCTGAATAAAATAGTAAAAAAATTCAAAAAATTATAAAACCTATTCCCGGCATTATTTCTAGCCAAAACGGGAAGATATAGGCCGAAAAAGTGGAAACAAAATTTTAGTCCCGAATTCCGTTCATACTCGACCCGGGAAATAAAATTCCGAATAAAATAGTAAAAAAATTAGAAAAATTATAAAACCTCTTCCAGGCATTATTTTTAGCCAAAACGGGAAGATATAGGCCGAAAAAGTGAAAAAAAAAAAATTTTAGTCCCGAATTCCGTTCATATCAGACTCGGGAAAGAAAATTCTGAATAAAATAGTAAAAAAATTCAAAAAATTATAAGACCTATTCCCGGCATTATTTTTAGGCAAAACGGGATGAGATATGCCGAAAAAGTGAAAAAGAAATTTTAGTCCCGAATTCCGTTCATACTAGACCCGGGCAAGAAAATTCCGAATAAAATATTAAAAAAATTTAAAAATTATAAAACCTATTCCCGGAATTATTTCTAGCAAAACGGGAAGATATAGGGCCGAAAAAATGAAAAGAAATTTTAGTCCCGAATTCCGTCATACTACACTCGGGAAAGAAAATTCTGAATAAAATAGTAAAAAAATTCAAAAAATTATAAACCTATTCCCGGCATTATTTTTAGCCAAAACGGGATGAGATAGGCCGAAAAAGTGAAAAAGAAATTTTAGTCCCGAATTCCGTTCATACTAGACCCGGGCAAGAAAATTCCGAATAAAATATTAAAAAAATTTAAAAATTACAAAACCTATTCCCGGAATTATTTCTAGCCAAAACGGGAAGATATAGTCCGAAAAAATGAAAAGAAAATTTTAGTCCCGAATTCCGTTCATACTAGACTCGGGAAAGAAAATTCTGAATAAAATAGTAAAAAAATTCAAAAAATTATAAAACCTATTCCCGGCATTATTTTTAGCCAAAACGGGAAGATATAGGCCGAAAAAGTGGAAACAAAATTCTAGTCCCGAATTCCGTTCATACTCGACCCGGGAAATAAAATTCCGAATAAAATAGTAAAAAAATTCGAAAAATTATAAAACCTCTTCCCGGCATTATTTTTAGCCCAAACGAGAGGAGATAGGCGAAAAAAGTGAAAACAAAATTTTACTTTCGAATTCCGTTCATACTAGACTCGGGAAAGAAAATTCTGAATAAAATAGTAAAAAAATTCAAAAAATTATAAAACCTATTCCCGGCATTATTTCTAGCCAAAACGGGAAGATATAGGCTGAAAAAGTGGAAACAAAATTTTAGTCCCGAATTCCGTTCATACTCGACCCGGGAAATAAAATTCCGAATAAAATAGTAAAAAAATTAGAAAAATTATAAAACCTCTTCCCGGCATTATTTTTAGCCAAAACGGGAAGATATAGGCCGAAAAAGTGAAAAAAAAAAATTTTCGTCCCGAATTCCGTTCATACCAGACTCGGGAAAGAAAATTATGAATAAAATAGTAAAAAAATTCAAAAAATTATAAAACCTATTCCCGGCATTATTTTTAGCCAAAACAGGATGAGATAGGCCGAAAAAGTGAAAAAGAAATTTTAGTCCCGAATTCCGTTCGTAGTCGACCCGGGCAAGAAAATTCAGAATAAAATAGTAAAAAAATTCAAAAAAATTATAAAACCTCTTCCCGGCATTATTTTTAACCAAAACGGGAAGATAAAGGCCGAAAAAGTGAAAGCAAAATTTTAGTCCCAAGTTCCGTTCATACTCGACCCGGGCAAGAAAATTCCAAAAAAATAGTAAAAAAAATTCAAAAAATTATAAAACCTCTTCCCGGCATTATTTTTAGCCAAAACGGGAAGATATAGGCCGAAAAAGTGAAAACAAAATTTCAGTCCCAAATTCCGTTCATGCTCAACTCGAGAAAGAAAATCCGAATAAAATAGTAAAAAAATTCGAAAAAAATAGTAAAAATTTTCAAAAAATTATAAAACCTCTTCCCGGCATTATTTTTAGCCAAAACAGGATGAGATAGGTTAAAAAAGTGAAAACAAAATTTTACTCTCGAATTCCGTTCATACTCGACTCGGGCAAGAAAATTCCGAAAAAAATAGTAAAAAAATTCAAAAAATTATAAAACCTATACCCGGCATTATTTTTAGCCAAAACGGGATGAGATAGGCCGAAAAAGTGAAAACAAAATTTTAGTCCCGAATTCCGTTCATACTCGACCCGGGAAAGAAAGTTCCGAATAAAATAGTAAAAAAATTCAAAAAATTATAAAACCTATTCCCGGCATTATTTTTAGCCAAAACGGGAAGATATAGGTCGAAAAAGTGAAACAAAATTTTAGTCCCGAATTCCGTTCATACTCGACTTGGGCAAGAAAATTCCGAAAAAAATAGTAAAAAAATTCAAAAAATTATAAAACCTATACCCGGCATTATTTTTAGCCAAAACGGGATGAGATAGGCCAAAAAAGTGAAAACAAAATTTTAGTCCCGAATTCCGTTCATACTCAACCCGGGAAATAAAGTTCCGAATAAAATAGTAAAAAAATTAAAAAAATTATAAAACCTGTTCCCGGTATTATTTTTAGCCAAAATTAGTTGAGTTAGGAGGAAAAAGTGAAAACAAAATTTTAGTCCGGAATTCCGTTCATACTCGAACCGGGCAAGAAAATTCCTAAAAAAATAGTAAAAAAATTCAAAAAATTTTTAAACCTATTCCTGACATTATTTTTACCCAAAATTGAAGATATAGGCCGAAAGAGTGAAAACAAAATTTTAGTCCCGAATTCCATTCATACTCAACCCGGGAAAGAAAATTCCGAATAAAATAGTAAAAAAATTCGAAAAATTATAAAACCTCTTCCCGGCATTATTTTTAGCCAAAACGGGATGAGATAGGCCGAAAAAGTGAAAACAAAATTTTAGTCCCGAATTACGTTCAAACTCGACCCGGGCAAGAAAATTCCGAAAAAAATAGTAAAAAAATTCATAAAATTATAAAACCTATTCCCGGCATTATTTATAGCCAAAACGGGAAGATATAGGCCGAAAAAGTGAAAACAAAATTTCAGTCCCAAATTCCGTTCATACTCGACTCGAGAAAGAAAATTCCGAATAAAATAGTAAAAAAATTCAAAAAATTATAAAACGCCTTCCCGGTATTATTTTTAGCAAAAACGGGATGAGATAGGCCGAAAAAGTGAAAAAGAAATTTTAGTCCCGAATTCCGTTCATACTAGACTCGGGAAAGAAAATTCTGAATAAAATAGTAAAAAAATTCAAAAAATTATAAAACCTATTCCCGGCATTATTTTTAGCCAAAATGGGAAGATATAGGCTGAAAAAGTGAAAACAAAATTTTAGTCCCGAATTCCGTTCATACTCGACCCGGGAAATAAAATTCCGAATAAAATAGTAAAAAAATTCGAAAAATTAGAAAACCTCTTCCCGGCATTATTCATAGCCAAAACGGGATGAGATAGGTGAAAAAAGTGAAAACAAAATTTTACTTCCGAATTCCGTTCATACTAGACTCGGGAAAGAAAATTCTGAATAAAATAGAAAAAAAATTCAAAAAATTATAAAACCTATTCCCGGCATCATTTTTAGCCAAAACCGGAAGATATAGGCCGAAAAAGTGGAAACAAAATTTTAGTCCCGAATTCCGTTCATACTCGACCCGGGAAATAAAATTCCGAATAAAATAGTAAAAAAATTAGAAAAATTATAAAACCTCTTCCAGGCATTATTTTTAGCCAAAACGGGAAGATATAGGCCGAAAAAGTGAAAAAAAAAAAAATTTTAGTCCCGAATTCCGTTCATACCAGACTCGGGAAAGAAAATTCTGAATAAAATAGTAAAAAAATTCAAAAAATTATAAAACCTATTCCCGGCATTATTTTTAGGCAAAACGGGATGAGATAGGCCGAAAAAGTGAAAAAGAAATTTTAGTCCCGAATTCCGTTCATACTAGACCCGGGCAAGAAAATTCCGAATAAAATATTAAAAAAATTTAAAAATTATAAAACCTATTCCAGGAATTATTTCTAGCCAAAACGGGAAGATATAGGCCGAAAAAATGAAAAGAAAATTTTAGTCCCGAATTCCGTTCATACTAGACTCGGGAAAGAAAATTCTGAATAAAATAGTAAAAAAATTCAAAAAATTATAAAACCTATTCCCGGCATTATTTTTAGCCAAAACGGGAAGATATAGGCCGAAAAAGTGGAAACAAAATTTTAGTCCCGAATTCCGTTCATACTCGACCCGGGAAATAAAATTACGAATAAAATAGTAAAAAAATTCGAAAAATTATAAAACCTCTTCCCGGCATTATTTTTAGCCAAAACGGGAGTAGATAGGCGAAAAAAGTGAAAACAAAATTTTACTTCCGAATTCCGTTCATACTAGACTCGGGAAAGAAAATTCTGAATAAAATAGTAAAAAAATTCAAAAAATTATAAAACCTATTCCCGGCATTATTTCTAGCCAAAACGGGAAGATATAGGCCGAAAAAGTGGAAACAAAA
>NW_022155495.1:0-6420 GCF_001633185.2 Quercus lobata | reverse complement strand
CAAAACATAAAATGCCAAAAAATTTTCTAAATTACCAACATCATCCGGGCTTCATTTCAAGAAGAAACAGGTTAGGACAGGCTGAAAAATAGAAAACAAAAAAAATTTCCTTCCTATCCGTTCGAACCCGAGCCGAGTTAGAAAATTCAAAAATAAATGCAAAAAAATTCTAAAAATTAAAAAACATCATCCAGGCGTCATTTCAAAACGAGACGGGTCTGGAAAGGCCGAAAAATAGAGAACAAAAAAAATTTCCTTCCCATCCGTTCGAACCCGAGCCGAGTTAGAAAATTCAAAAATAAATGCAAAAAAATTCTAAAAATAAAAAAACATCATCCAGGCTTCGTTTCAAAACGAGACGGGTCTGGAAAGGCCGAAAAATAGAGAACAAAAAAAATTTTCTTCCTATCCGTTCGAACCAGACCCGAGTTAGAAAATTCAAAAATAAATGCAAAAAATTTCTAAAAATTAAAAAACATCATCCAGGCCTCATTTCAAGAAGAAACGGGTCTGGACAGGCCGAAAAATAGGGAAGAAAAAAAATTTCCTTCCTATCCGTTCGAACCCGACCCGAGTTAGAAAATTCAAAAATAAATGCAAAAAAATTCTAAAAATTAAAAAACATCATCCAGGCTTCATTTCAAGAAGAAACAGGTTAGGACAGGCTGAAAAATAGAAAGGAAAAAAAAATTTCCTTCCTATCCGTTCGAACCCGAGCCGAGTTAGAAAATTCCAAAATAAATGCAAAAAAATTCTAAAAATTAAAAAACATCCATCCAGGCTTCACTTTCAGAAGAAACAGGTTAGGACAGGCTGAAAAATAGAAAGGGAAAAAAAAAATTTCCCTTCCTATCCGTTCGAAACCGAAAGCCGAGTTAGAAATTCAAAAAAAATGCAAAAAATTCTAAAAATTAAAAAACACTTCAATCCAGGCGTCATTTACAAAAACGAGACGGGTCTGGAAAGGCCGAAAAATAGAGAACAAAAAAAATTTCCTTCCCTCCGTTCGAACCCGAGCCGAGTTAGAAAATTCAAAAATAAATGCAAAAAATTTTCTAAAAAAATAAAAAAACATACATCAGGCTTCGTTTCAAAACGGGACGGGTCTGGAGGGCCGAAAAAAATAGAGAACAAAAAATTTCTTCCTATCCGTTTCGAACCAAGACCCGAGTTAGAAAAATTCAAAAATAAATGCAAAAAAAATTTCTAAAAATTAAAACATCATTCCAGGCCTTTCTTTTCAAGAAGAAACGGGTTGGACAGGCGAAAATGGGGAAGGAAAAAAAATTTCTCCTATCCGTTGGCACCCGACCCGAGTTAGAAAATTTAAAAATAAATGCAAAAAAATTCTAAAAATTAAATAGCATCATCCAGGCTTCATTTCAAGACAAAATGAGACAGGAAAGGCCGAAAAATAGAGAACAAAAAAAATTTCCTTCCAATCCGTTCGGACCCGAGCCGAGTTAGAAAATTCAAAACATAAATGCCAAAAAATTCTAAAAATTACAAAACATCATCCAGGCTTCATTTCAAGACGAAACGGGGCAGGAAAAGCCGAAAAATAGAGAACAAAAAAAATTTCCTTCCTATCCGTTCGAATCCGATCCGAGTTAGAAAATTCAAAAAATAAATCCAAAACAATTCTAAAAATTAAAAAACATCATCCGGACTTCAATTCAGGACGAAACGGGTCAGGAATGGCCTAAAAATAGATAACAAAAAAAATTTCCTTCCGGTCCGCTCGAACCCGAGCCGAGTTAGAAAATTCAAAAATAAATGCAAAAAAATTCTAAAAATTAAATAGCATCATCCAGGCTTCATTTCAAGACGAAACGGGGCAAGAAAGGCCGAAAAATAGTGAACAAAAAAAATTTCCTTCCTATCCGTTCGAACCCGAGCCGAGTTAGAAAATTCAAAACATAAATGCCAAAAAATTCGAAAAATTAAATAGCATCATCCAGGCTTCATTTCAAGACGATACGGGACAGAAAAGGTCGAAAAATAGAGAACAAAAAAAATTTCCTTCCTATCCGTTCGAACCCGAGCCGAGTTAGAAAATTCAAAACATAAGTGCAAAAAAATTCTAAAAATTAAATAGCATCATCCAGGCTTCATTTCAAGACGAAACGGGACAGGAAAGGCCGAAAAATAGAGAACAAAAAAAATTTCCTTCCCATCCGTTCGAACCCGACGAGTTAGAAATTCAAAAAATAAATGCAAAAAAAATTCTACAAAATTAAAAAACTCATCCAGGCTTAATTTCAAGACGAGACGGGTAAGGACAGGCCGGAAAATAGAGAACAAAAATAATTTCCTTCCTATCCGTTCGAATCCGGCCCGAGTTAGAAAATTCGAAAATTAATGCAAAAAAATTCTAAAAATTAAAAAACATCATCCAGGCGTTCATTTCAAAACGAGACGGGTCTGGAAAGGCCGAAAAATAGAGAACAAAAAAAATTTCCTTCCTATCCGTTCGAACCCGAGCCGAGTTAGAAAATTCAAAAAATAAATGCAAAAAAATTCTAAAAATTAAAAAACATCATCCGGGCTTCAATTCAGGACGAAACGGGTCAGGAATGGCCTAAAAATAGATAACAAAAAAAATTTCCTTCCGGTCCGCTCGAACCCGAGCCGAGTTAGAAAATTCAAAAATAAATGCAAAAAAATTCTAAAAATTAAATAGCATCATCCAGGCTTCATTTCAAGACGAAACGGGGCAAGAAAGGCCGAAAAATAGTGAACAAAAAAAATTTCCTTCCTATCCGTTCGAACCCGAGCCGAGTTAGAAAATTCAAAACATAAATGCCAAAAAATTCGAAAAATTAAATAGCATCATCCAGGCTTCATTTCAAGACGAAACGGGACAGAAAAGGCCGAAAAATAGAGAACAAAAAAAATTTCCTTCCTATCCGTTCGAACCCGAGCCGAGTTAGAAAATTCAAAACATAAATGCCAAAAAATTCTAAAAATTACAAAACATCATCCAGGCTTCATTTCAAGACGAAACGGGCAGGAAAAGCCGAAAAATAGAGAACAAAAAAAATTTCCTTCCTATCCGTTCGAATCCGAGCCGAGTTAGAAAATTCAATAAATAATTGCAAAAAAATTCTAAAAATTAAAAAACATCATCCAGGCTTCATTTCAAGAAGAAACAGGTTAGGACAGGCTGAAAAATAGAAAACAAAAAAAATTTCCTTCCTATCCGTTCGAACCCGAGCCGAGTTAGAAAATTCAAAAATAAATGCAAAAAAATTCTAAAAATGAAAAAACATCATCCAGGCGTCATTTCAAAACGAGACGGGTCTGGAAAGGCCGAAAAATAGAGAACAAAAAAAATTTCCTTCCCATCCGTTCGAACCCGAGCCGAGTTAGAAAATTCAAAAATAAATGCAAAAAAATTCTAAAAATAAAAAAACATCATCCAGGCTTCGTTTCAAAACGAGACGGGTCTGGAAAGGCCGAAAAATAGAGAACAAAAAAATTTTCTTCCTATCCGTTCGAACCAGACCCGAGTTAGAAAATTCAAAAATAAATGCAAAAAATTTCTAAAAATTAAAAAACATCATCCAGGCCTCATTTCAAGAAGAAACGGGTCTGGACAGGCCGAAAAATAGGGAAGAAAAAAAATTTCCTTCCTATCCGTTCGAACCCGACCCGAGTTAGAAAATTCAAAAATAAATGCAAAAAAATTCTAAAAATTAAAAAACATCATCCAGGCTTCATTTCAAGAAGAAACAGGTTAGGACAGGCTGAAAAATAGAAAGGAAAAAAAAATTTCCTTCCTATCCGTTCAAACCCGAGCCGAGTTAGAAAATTCAAAAATAAATGCAAAAAAATTCTAAAAATTAAAAAACATCATCCAGGCGTCATTTCAAAACGAGACGGGTCTGGAAAGGCCGAAAAATAGAGAACAAAAAAAATTTCCTTCCCATCCGTTCGAACCCGAGCCGAGTTAGAAAATTCAAAAATAAATGCAAAAACATTCTAAAAATAAAAAAACATCATCCAGGCTTCGTTTCAAAACGAGACGGGTCTGGAAAGGCCGAAAAATAGAGAACAAAAAAAATTTCCTTCCTATCCGTTCGAACCAGACCCGAGTTAGAAAATTCAAAAATAAATGCAAAAAATTTCTAAAAATTAAAAAACATCATCCAGGCCTCATTTCAAGAAGAAACGGGTCTGGACAGGCCGAAAAATGGGGAAGAAAAAAAATTTCCTTCCTATCCGTTCGCACCCGACCCGAGTTAGAAAATTTAAAAATAAATGCAAAAAAATTCTAAAAATTAAATAGCATCATCCAGGCTTCATTTCAAGACAAAATGAGACAGGAAAGGCCGAAAAATAGAGAACAAAAAAAATTTCCTTCCAATCCGTTCGGACCCGAGCCGAGTTAGAAAATTCAAAACATAAATGCCAAAAAATTCTAAAAATTACAAAACATCATCCAGGCTTCATTTCAAGACGAAACGGGGCAGGAAAAGCCGAAAAATAGAGAACAAAAAAAATTTCCTTCCTATCCGTTCGAATCCGATCCGAGTTAGAAAATTCAAAAAATAAATCCAAAAAAATTCTAAAAATTAAAAAACATCATCCGGACTTCAATTCAGGACGAAACGGGTCAGGAATGGCCTAAAAATAGATAACAAAAAAAATTTCCTTCCGGTCCGCTCGAACCCGAGCCGAGTTAGAAAATTCAAAAATAAATGCAAAAAAATTCTAAAAATTAAATAGCATCATCCAGGCTTCATTTCAAGACGAAACGGGGCAAGAAAGGCCGAAAAATAGTGAACAAAAAAAATTTCCTTCCTATCCGTTCGAACCCGAGCCGAGTTAGAAAATTCAAAACATAAATGCCAAAAAATTCGAAAAATTAAATAGCATCATCCAGGCTTCATTTCAAGACGATACGGGACAGAAAAGGCCGAAAAATAGAGAACAAAAAAAATTTCCTTCCTATCCGTTCGAACCCGAGCCGAGTTAGAAAATTCAAAACATAAATGCCAAAAAATTCTAAAAATTACAAAACATCATCCAGGCTTCATTTCAAGACGAAACGGGACAGGAAAAGCCGAAAAATAGAGAACAAAAAAAATTTCCTTCCATCCGTTCGAACCCGAGCCGAGTTAGAAAATTCAAAAATAAATGCAAAAAAATTCTAAAAATTAAAAAACATCATCCAGGCTTCGTTTCAAAACGGAGACGGGACTGGAAAGGCCGAAAAATAGAGAACAAAATTTCCTATCCGTTCGAACCAACCCGATAGAAAATGCAAAATAAATGCAAAAATTCCAAAAATTTAAAAAAGCATCATCCAGGCCTCATTTCAAGAAGAAACGGGTCAGGATAGGCGAAAAAATAGGGAACTAAAAAAAATTTCCTCCTATCCGTTCGAATCCGAGCCCGACGTTAGAAAATTCAAAAAATAAATCCAAAAAAATTCTAAAAATTAAAAAACATCATCCGGACTTCAATTCAGGACGAAACGGGTCAGGAATGGCCTAAAAATAGATAACAAAAAAAATTTCCTTCCGGTCCGCTCGAACCCGAGCCGAGTTAGAAAATTCAAAAATAAATGCAAAAAAATTCTAAAAATTAAATAGCATCATCCAGGCTTCATTTCAAGACGAAACGGGGCAAGAAAGGCCGAAAAATAGTGAACAAAAAAAATTTCCTTCCTATCCGTTCGAACCCGAGCCGAGTTAGAAAATTCAAAACATAAATGCCAAAAAATTCGAAAAATTAAATAGCATCATCCAGGCTTCATTTCAAGACGATACGGGACAGAAAAGGCCGAAAAATAGAGAACAAAAAAAATTTCCTTCCTATCCGTTCGAACCCGAGCCGAGTTAGAAAATTCAAAACATAAATGCCAAAAAATTCTAAAAATTACAAAACATCATCCAGGCTTCATTTCAAGACGAAACGGGCAGGAAAAGCCGAAAAATAGAGAACAAAAAAAATTTCCTTCCTATCCGTTCGAATCCGAGCCGAGTTAGAAAATTCAATAAATAATTGCAAAAAAATTCTAAAAACTAAATAACATCATCCAGGCTTCATTTCAAGACGAAACGGGTCAGGAAAGGCCGAAAAATAGAGAAAAAAAAAAATTGCTTCCTATTCGTTCGAATCCGAGCCGAGTTAGAAAATTCAATAAATAATTGCAAAAAAATTCTAAAAATTAAATAACATCATCCAGGCTTCATTTCAAGACGAAACGGATCAGGAAAGGCCGAAAAATAGAGAAAAAAAAATTTCCTTCCTATCCGTTCAAACCCGAGCCGAGTTAGAAAATTCAAAAATAAATGCAAAAAAATTCTAAAAATTAAAAAACATCATCCAGGCATCAATTCAAAACGAGACGGGTCTGGAAAGGCCGAAAAATAGAGAACAAAAAAAATTTCCTTCCCATCCGTTCGAACC
>NW_022155494.1:0-6425 GCF_001633185.2 Quercus lobata | reverse complement strand
GCCTGGATGATGTTTTGTTATTTTTAGAATTTTTTTGCATTTATGTTTTGAATTTTCTAACTCGGCTCGGGTTCAAGCGGACAGGAAGGAAATTTTTTTTGTTCTCTATTTTAAGGCCAATCCTGACCCGTTTCGTCCCGAATTGAAGCCTGGATGATGTTTTTTAATTTTTAGAATTTTTTTGCATTTATTTTTTGAATTTTCTAACTCGGCTCGGATTCGAACGGATAGGAAGCAAATTTTTTTTCTCTCTATTTTTCGGCCTTTCCTGACCCGTTTCGTCTTGAAATGAAGCCTGGATGATGTTATTTAATTTTTAGAATTTTTTGCAGTTATTTTTTGAATTTTCTAACTCGGCTCGGATTCGAACGTATAGGAAGGAAATTTTTTTTGTTCTCTATTTTTTGGCTTTTCCTGTCCCGTTTCGTCTTGAAATGAAGCCTGGATGATGTTATTTAATTTTTAGAATTTTTTTGCAGTTATTTTTTGAATTTTCTAACTCGGCTCGGATTCGAACGGATAGGAAGGAAATTTTTTTTGTTCTCTATTTTTCGGCTTTTCCTGTCCCGTGTCGTCTTGAAATGAAGCCTGGATGATGTTTTGTAATTTTTAGAATTTTTTGGCATTTATGTTTTGAATTTTCTAACTCGGCTCGGGTTCGAACGGATAGGAAGGAAATTTTTTTTGTTCTCTATTTTTCGGCCTTTCCTAACCCGTCTCGTTTTGAAACGAAGCCTGGATGATGTTTTTTAATTTTTAGAATTTTTTTGCATTTATTTTTGAATTTTCTAACTCGGCTCGGGTTCGAACGGGTAGGAAGGAAATTTTTTTTGTTCACTATTTTTAGGCCTTTCCTGATCCGTTTCGTCTTGAAATGATGCCTGGATGATGTTATTTAATTTTTAGAATTTTTTGCAGTTATTTTTTGAATTTTCTAACTCGGCTCGGATTCTAACGGATAGGAAGGAAATTTTTTTTGTTCTCTATTTTTAGGCCTTTCCTGACCCGTTTCGTCTTGAAATGATGCCTGGATGATGTTTTGTAATTTTTAGAATTTTTTTGCATTTATTTTTGAATTTTTCTAAACTCCGGCTAGGGTTTCGAACGGGTAGGAAGGAAATTTTTTTTGTTGCAACTTATTTTTAGGCTTTCCTGATCGCGTTTGTCTTGAAATGATGCCTGGATGATGTATTAATTTTTAAGAATTTTTTTTGCAAGTTATTTTTTGAATTTTTCTAACATCCGGCTCGGATTCTAAACGGAGGAGGAAGGAAATTTTTTTTGTTCTCTATTTTTAGGCCTTTCCTGACCCGTTTCATCTTGAAATGATGCCTGGATTATGTTTTGTAATTTTTAGAATTTTTTTGCATTTATGTTTTGAATTTTCTAACTCGGCTCGGGTTCAAGCGGACAGGAAGGAAATTTTTTTTGTTCTCTATTTTTAGGCCAATCTTGACCCGTTTCGTCCTGAATTGAAGCCTGGATGATGTTTTTTAATTTTTAGAATTTTTTTACATTGATTTTTGAATTTTCTAACTCGGGTCGGCTTCGAACGGATAGGAAGGAAATTTTTTTTGTTCACTATTTTTAGGCCTTTCCTGATCCATTTCGTCTTGAAATGATGCCTGGATGATGTTATTTAATTTTTAGAATTTTTTTGCAGTTATTTTTTGAATTTTCTAACTCGGCTCGGATTCTGACGGATAGGAAGGAAATTTTTTTTGTTCTCTATTTTCAGGCCTTTCCTGACCCGTTTCGTCTTGAAATGATGCCTGGATGATGTTTTGTAATTTTTAGTATTTTTTTGCATTTATGTTTTGAATTTTCTAACTCGGCTCGGGTTCAAGCGGACAGGAAGGAAATTTTTTTTGTTCTCTATTTTTAGGCCAATCCTGACCCGTTTCGTCCCGAATTGAAGCCTGGATGATGTTTTTTAATTTTTAGAATCTTTTTGCATTTATTTTTTGAATTTTCTAACTCGGCTCGGATTCGAACGGATAGGAAGCAAATTTTTTTTCTCTCTATTTTTCGGCCTTTCCTGACCCGTTTCGTCTTGAAATGAAGCCTGGATGATGTTATTTAATTTTTAGAATTTTTTTGCAGTTATTTTTTGAATTTTCTAACTCGGCTCGGATTCGAACGTATAGGAAGGAAATTTTTTTTGTTCTCTATTTTTTGGCTTTTCCTGTCCCGTTTCGTCTTGAAATGAAGCCTGGATGATGTTATTTAATTTTTAGAATTTTTTTGCAGTTATTTTTTGAATTTTCTAACTCGGCTCGGATTCGAACGGATAGGAAGGAAAATTTTTTTGTTCTCTATTTTTCGGCTTTTCCTGTCCCGTGTCGTCTTGAAATGAAGCCTGGATGATGTTTTTTAATTTTTAGAATTTTTTGGCATTTATGTTTTGAATTTTCTAACTCGGCTCGGGTTCGAACGGATAGGAAGGAAATTTTTTTTGTTCTCTATTTTTCGGCCTTTCCAAACCCGTTTCGTTTTGAAACGAAGCCTGGATGATGTTTTTTAATTTTTAGAATTTTTTTGCATTTATTTTTGAATTTTCTTACTCGGCTCGGGTTCGAACGGGTAGGAAGGAAATTTTTTTTGTTCTCTATTTTTAGGCCTTTCCTGACCCGTTTCGTCTTGAAATGAAATGCCATGGGATATGTTTGTAATTTTTAAGAATTTTTTTTGATTTAATGTTTTGAATTTTCTAACTCGGCTACGGGTTCAAGCGGAACAGGAAGGAATTTTTGTTCTCTATTTTTAGCCAAATCCCTGACCCGTTTCGTCCTGAATTGAAGCCTGGATGATGTTTTTTAATTTTTAGAATTTTTTTGCATTTATTTTTGAATTTTCTAACTCGGGTCGGGTTCGAACGGATAGGAAGGAAATTTTTTTTGTTCACTATTTTTAGGCCTTTCCTGATCCATTTGGTCTTGAAATGATGCCTGGATGATGTTATTTAATTTTTAGAATTTTTTTGCAGTTATTTTTTGAATTTTCTAACTCGGCTCGGATTCTGACGGATAGGAAGGAAATTTTTTTTGTTCTCTATTTTCAGGCCTTTCCTGACCCGTTTCGTCTTGAAATGATGCTTGGATGATGTTTTGTAATTTTTAGAATTTTTTTGCATTTATGTTTTGAATTTTCTAACTCGGCTCGGGTTCAAGCGGACAGGAAGGAAATTTTTTTTGTTCTCTATTTTTAGGCCAATCCTGACCCGTTTCGTCCCGAATTGAAGCCTGGATGATGTTTTTTAATTTTTAGAATTTTTTTGCATTTATTTTTTGAATTTTCTAACTCGGCTCGGATTCGAACGGATAGGAAGCAAATTTTTTTTCTCTCTATTTTTCGGCCTTTCCTGACCCGTTTCGTCTTGAAATGAAGCCTGGATGATGTTATTTAATTTTTAGAATTTTTTTGCAGTTATTTTTTGAATTTTCTAACTCGGCTCGGATTCGAACGTATAGGAAGGAAATTTTTTTGTTCTCTATTTTTTTGCTTTTCCTGTCCCGTTTCGTCTTGAAATGAAGCCTGGATGATGTTATTTAATTTTTAGAATTTTTTTGCAGTTATTTTTTGAATTTTCTAACTCGGCTCGGATCATACGGATAGGAAGGAAATTTTTTTTGTTCTCTATTTTTCGGCTTTTCCTGTCCCGTTTCGTCTTGAAATGAAGCCTGGATGATGTTTTGTAATTTTTAGAATTTTCTGGCATTTATGTTTTGAATTTTCTAACTCGGCTCGGGTTCGAACGGATAGGAAGGAAATTTTTTTTGTTCTCTATTTTTCGGCCTTTCCAAACCCGTCTCGTTTTGAAACGAAGCCTGGATGATGTTTTTTAATTTTTAGAATTTTTTTGCATTTATTTTTGAATTTTCTAACTCGGCTCGGGTTCGAACGGATAGGAAGGAAATTTTTTTTGTTCACTATTTTTAGGCCTGTCCTGATCCGTTTCGTCTTGAAATGATGCCTGGATGATATTATTTAATTTTTAGAATTTTTTTGCAGTTATTTTTTGAATTTTCTAACTCGGCTCGGGTTCGAGCGGACAGGAAGGAAACTTTTTTTGTTCTCTATTTAGCCTTTCCTACCCGTTCATCTTAAATGATTGGCCTGGATTATTGTTTGTAATTTTTAGAAATTTATTTTGCATTTATGTTTTGAATTTCTAACCGCTCGGCGTTCAAGCGGACAGGAGGAAATTTTTTTGTTCTCTATTTTAGGCCAATCCTGACCCGTTTCGTCCTGAATTGAAGCCTGGATGATGTTTTTAATTTTTAGAATTTTTGATTCTATTTTTGAATTTTCTAACTCGGGCGGGTACGAACGGATAGGAAGGAAATTTTTTTGTTCACTATTTTTAGGGCCTGTTCCTTGATCCATTTGGTCTTTGAAATGATGCCCTTGATGATGTTATTTAATTTAGAATTTTTTTGCAGTATTTTTTGAATTTTCTAAACTCGGCTCGGAATTCTGACGGATTAGGAAGGAAATTTTTTTTGTTCTCTATTTTCAGGCCTTTCCTGACCCGTTTCGTCTTGAAATGATGCCTGGATGATGTTTTGTAATTTTGAGAATTTTTTTGCATTTATGTTTTGAATTTTCTAACTCGGCTCGGGTTCAAGCGGACAGGAAGGAAATTTTTTTTGTTCTCTATTTTTAGGCCAATCCTGACCCGTTTCGTCCCGAATTGAAGCCTGGATGATGTTTTTTAATTTTTAGAATCTTTTTGCATTTATTTTTTGAATTTTCTAACTCGGCTCGGATTCGAACGGATAGGAAGCAAATTTTTTTTCTCTCTATTTTTCGGCCTTTCCTGACCCGTTTCGTCTTGAAATGAAGCCTGGATGATGTTATTTAATTTTTAGAATTTTTTTGCAGTTATTTTTTGAATTTTCTAACTCGGCTCGGATTCGAATGTATAGGAAGGAAATTTTTTTTGTTCTCTATTTTTTGGCTTTTCCTGTCCCGTTTCGTCTTGAAATGAAGCCTGGATGATGTTATTTAATTTTTAGAATTTTTTTGCAGTTATTTTTTGAATTTCTAACTCGGCGGATTTCGAACGGATAGAGGAAATTTTTTTGTCCTCTAATTTTTCGGCTTTCCGCTCCCGTGTCGTCTTTGAAATGAAGCCCTGGATGATGTTTTGTAATTTTTAGAATTTTTTTGGCATTTATGTTTGAATTTTCTAACTCGCTGGTCCGAACGGACAGGAAGGAAATTTTTTTTGTTCTCTAATTTTCGCCTTTCCAAACCCGTTCGTTTTGAAACGAAGCCTGGATGATGTTTTTAATTTTTAGAATTCTTTTGGCAATTATTTTTGATTTTCTAACTCTGCCGGTGTCGAACGGTAGAAGGAAATTTTTTTTTGCTTCACTATTTTAGGCCTTTCTGATCCGTTTCGTCTTGGAAATGATGCCTATGGATGATTGTTATTTAATTTAGAATTAGCATTATTTTTTGAATTTCTAATCGGCTCGGATTCTAACGGATAGGAAGGAAATTTTTTTTTTGTTCTCTATTTTTAGGCCAATCCTGACCCGTTTCGTCCTGAATTGAAGCCTGGATGATTTTATTTAATTTTTAGAATTTTTTTGCATTTATTTTTGAATTTTCTAACTCGGGTCGGGTTCGAACGGATAGGAAGGAAATTTTTTTTGTTCACTATTTTTAGGCCTTTCCTGATCCATTTGGTCTTGAAATGATGCCTGGATGATGTTATTTAATTTTTAGAATTTTTTTGCAGTTATTTTTTGAATTTTCTAACTCGGCTCGGGTTCTGACGGATAGGAAGGAAATTTTTTTTGTTCTCTATTTTCAGGCCTTTCCTGAGATCCATTTGGTCTTGAAATGATGCCTGGATGATGTTATTTAATTTTTAGAATTTTTTTGCAGTTATTTTTTGAATTTTCTAACTCGGCTCGGATTCTGACGATAGGAAGGAAATTTTTTTTGTTCTCTATTTTCAGGCCTTTCCTGACCCGTTTCGTCTTGAAATGATGCCTGGATGATGTTTTGTAATTTTTAGAATTTTTTTGCATTTATGTTTTGAATTTTCTAACTCGGCTCGGGTTCAAGCGGACAGGAAGGAAATTTTTTTTGTTCTCTATTTTTAGGCCAATCCTGACCCGTTTCGTCCCGAATTGAAGCCTGGATGATGTTTTTTAATTTTTAGAATCATTTTGCATTTATTTTTTGAATTTTCTAACTCGGCTCGGATTCGAACGGATAGGAAGCAAATTTTTTTTCTCTCTATTTTTCGGCCTTTCCTGACCCGTTTCGTCTTGAAATGAAGCCTGGATGATATTATTTAATTTTTAGAATTTTTTTGCAGTTATTTTTTGAATTTTCTAACTCGGCTCGGATTCGAACGTATAGGAAGGAAATTTTTTTTGTTCTCTATTTTTTGGCTTTTCCTGTCC
>NW_022155493.1:0-6507 GCF_001633185.2 Quercus lobata | reverse complement strand
TTCGGAATTTTCTTGCCCGGGTCGAGTATGAACGGAAATCGGGACTAAAATTTGGTTTTCACTTTTTCGACCTATATCATCCCGTCTTGGCGAAAAATAATGCCGGGAAGAGATTTTATAATTTTTTGAATTTTTTTACTATTTTTTTCGGAATTTTCTTGCCCCGGTCTAGAATGAACGGAAATCGGGACTAAAATTTTGATATCACTTTTTTCACCTATATCATCCCGTTTTGGCTAAAAATAATGCTGCGAAGTGGTTTTATAATTTTATTAATTTTTTTACTATTTTTTTGGGAATTTTCATTCCCGGGTCGAGTATGAACGGAAATCGGGACTAAAATTTTTTTTTTTCACTTTTTTGACCTATATTATCCCGTTTTGGCTAAAAATAATGCCGGGAAGAGGTTTTATAATTTTTGAATTTTTTAAACTATTTTTTTCGAATTTCTTTCCCGTTGTTGAGTATGAACATCGGGACTAAAATTTTGTTTTCACTTTTTTCACCTATATCATCCCGTTTTGGCTAAAAATAATGCTGGGAAAAGGTTTTTATAATTTTTTGAATTTTTTTACTATTTTTTTCGGAATTTTCTTGCCCGGGTCTAGTATGAACGGAAATCGGGACTAAAATTTTGATTTCACTTTTTTCACCTATATCATCCCGTTTTGGCTAAAAATAATGTTGGGAAGAGGTTTTATAATTTTTTGAATTTTTTTACTATTTTTTTCGGAATTTTCTTGCCCGGGTCTAGTATGAACGGAAATCGGGACGAAAATTTTGATTTCACTTTTTTCACCTATATCATCCCGTTTTGGCTAAAAATAATCCTGCGAAGAGGTTTTATAATTGTTTGAATTTTTTTACTATTTTTTTCGGAATTTTCATTCCCGGGTCGAGTATGAATGGAAATCGGGACTAAAATTTTGTTTTCACTTTTTTCACCTATATCATCCCGTTTTGGCTAAAAATAATGCTCGGAAGAGGTTTTATAATTTTTTGAATTTTTTTACTATTTTTTTCGGAATTTTCTTGCCCGGGTCTAGTATGAACGGAAATCGGGACTAAAATTTTGATTTCACTTTTTTCACCTATATCATCCCGTTTTGGCTAAAAATAATGCTGCGAAGAGGTTTTATAATTGTTTGAATTTTTTTACTATTTTTTTCGGAATTTTCATTCCCGGGTCGAGTATGAAGGGAATCGGGACTAAATTTTTTTTTTCACTTTTTTGACCTATATTATCCCGTTTTGGCCAAAAATAATGCTGGAAAGAGGTTTTATAATTTTTTGAATTTTTTTACTATTTTTTTCGGAATTTTCTTTCCCGGGTCGAGTATGAACGGAAATCGGGACTAAAATTTGGTTTTCACTTTTTCGACCTATATCATCCCGTTTTGGCGAAAAATAATGCCGGGAAGAGATTTTATAATTTTTTTAATTTTTTTACTATTTTTTTAGAATTTTCTTGCCCGGGTCTAGTATGAACGGAAATCGGGACTAAAATTTTGATATCACTTTTTTCACCTATATCATCCCGTTTTGGCTAAAAATAATGCTGCGAAGTGGTTTTATAATTTTATGAATTTTTTTACTATTTTTTTTGGAATTTTCATTCCCGGGTCGAGTATGAACGGAAATCGGGACTAAAATTTTTTTTTTTCACTTTTTTGACCTATATTATCCCGTTTTGGCTAAAAATAATGCCGGGAAGAGGTTTTATAATTTTTTGAATTTTTTTACGATTTTTTTCGGAATTCTCTTTACCCGGGTCGAGTATGAACGGAATTCGGGACTAAAATTTTGATATCCCTTTTTTCACCTATATCATCGCGTTTTGGCTAAAAATAATGCTGGGAAGAGGTTTTATAATTTTTTAAATTTTTTTACTATTTTTTCGGGGAATTCTCTTTACCCGGGTCGAGTATGAACGGAATTCGGGACTAAAATTTTGATATCCCTTTTTTCACCTATATCATCGCGTTTTGGCTAAAAACAATGCTGGGAAGAGGTTTTATAATTTTTTAAATTTTTTTACTATTTTTTTCAGAATTTTCTTGCCCGGCGGGTCTAGTATGAACGGAAATCGGGACTAAAATTTTGATTTCACTTTTTTCACCTATATCATCCCGTTTTGGCTAAAAATAATGCTGGGAAGAGGTTTTATAATTTTTTGAATTTTTTAACTATTTTTTTCGGAATTTTCTTTCCCGTGTTGAGTATGAACGGAAATCGAGACTAAAATTTTGTTTTCACTTTTTTCACCTATATCATCCCGTTTTGGCTAAAAATAATGCTGGGAAAAGGTTTTATAATTTTTTGAATTTTTTTACTATTTTTTTCGGAATTTTCTTGCCCGGGTCTAGTATGAACGGAAATCGGACGAAAATTGTGATTTCACTTTTTTCACCTATATCATCCCGTTTGGCTAAAAATAATAGCTGCGAAAAGGGTTTATAATTGTTTTGAATTTTTTTTACTAGTTTTGTTCGGAATTCTTCTTGCCCGGGTCTAGTATTGGAACGGAAATCGGACTAAAATTTTGATTTCACTTTTTTCACTATAATGCATCCCGTTTTGGCTAAAAATAATTTGCTGCCGAAGTGCTTTTATAATTTTTTGAATTTTTTTACTATTTTTTTCGGAATTTTTCATTCCCGGGTCAGTATGACGGAAATCGGGACTAAAAATTTTTTTTTCTCACTTTTTTGACCTAGATTATCCGTTTTGGCTAAAAATAATTGCGGGAAGAGGTTTTATAATTTTTGAATTTTTTTTAAAATATTTTTTTCGGAATTTTCTTTCCCGGGTCGAATATGAACGGAATTCGGGACTAAAATTTTGATTTCACTTTTTTCACCTATATCATCCCGTTTTGGCTAAAAATAATGCTGCGAAGAGGTTTTATAATTTTTTGAATTTTTTTACTATTTTTTTCGGAATTTTCTTTCCCGGGTCGAGTATGAACGGAAATCGGGACTAAAATTTGGTTATCACTTTTTCGACCTATATCATCCCGTTTTGGCGAAAAATAATGCCGGGAAGAGGTTTTATAATTTTTTGAATTTTTTTACTATTTTTTTCGGAATTCTCTTTACCCTGGTCGAGTATGAACGGAATTCGGGACTAAAATTTTGATATCACTTTTTTCATCTATATCATCCCGTTTTGGCTAAAAATAATGCTGGGAAGAGGTTTTATAATTTTTTGAATTTTTTTACTATTTTTTTCAGAATTTTCTTGCCCGGGTCTAGTATGAACGGAAATCGGGACTAAAATTTTGATTTCACTTTTTTCACCTATATCATCCCTTTTTAGCTAAAAATAATGCTGCGAAGAGGTTTTATAATTGTTTGAATTTTTTTACTATTTTTTTCGGAATTTTCATTCCTGGGTGGAGTATGAACGGAAATCGGGACTAAAATTTTTTTTTCACTTTTTTGACCTATATTATCCCGTTTTGGCTAATAATAATGCCGGGAACAGGTTTTATAATTTTTTGAATTTTTTTACGATTTTTTTCGGAATTCTCTTTACCCGGGTCGAGTATGAACGGAATTCGGGACTAAAATTTTGTTTTCACTTTTTTCACCTATATCATCCCGTTCCTGCTAAAAATAATGCTGGGAAGAGGTTTTATAATTTTTTGAATTTTTTAACTATTTTTTTCGGAATTTTCTTTCCCGTGTTGAGTATGAACGGAAATCGGGACTAAAATTTTGATTTCACTTTTTTCACCTATATCATCCCTTTTTAGCTAAAAATAATGCTGCGAAGAGGTTTTATAATTGTTTGAATTTTTTTACTATTTTTTTCGGAATTTTCATTCCTGGGTGGAGTATGAACGGAAATCGGGACTAAAATTTTTTTTTCACTTTTTTGAACTATATTATCCCGTTTTGGCTAAAAATAATGCCGGGAACAGGTTTTATAATTTTTTGAATTTTTTTACGATTTTTTTCGGAATTCTCTTTACCCGGGTCGAGTATGAACGGAATTCGGGACTAAAATTTTGTTTTCACTTTTTTCACCTATATCATCCCGTTCCTGCAAAAAATAATGCTGGGAAGAGGTTTTATAATTTTTTGAATTTTTTTACTATTTTTTTCGGAATTTTCTTGCCCGGGTCTAGTATGATCGGAAATCGGGACTAAAATTTTGATTTCACTTTTTTCACCTATATCATCCCTTTTTAGCTAAAAATAATGCTACGAAGAGGTTTTATAATTGTTTGAATTTTTTTACTATTTTTTTCGGAATTTTCATTCCAGGGTGGAGTATGAACGCAAATCGGGACTAAAATTTTTTTTTCACTTTTTTGACCTATATTATCCCGTTTTGGCTAAAAATAATGCCGGGAACAGGTTTTATAATTTTTTGAATTTTTTTACGATTTTTTTCGGAATTCACTTTACCCGGGTCGAGTATGAACGGAATTCGGGACTAAAATTTTGTTTTCATTTTTTTCACCTATATCATCCTGTTCCTGCTAAAAATAATGCTGGGAAGAGGTTTTATAATTTTTTGAATTTTTTAACTATTTTTTTCGGAATTTTCTTTCCCGTGTTGAGTATGAACGGAAATCGGGACTAAAATTTGGTTTTCACTTTTTCGACCTATATCATCCCGTTTTGGCGAAAAATAATGCCGGGAAGAGATTTTATAATTTTTTGAATTTTTTTACTATTTTTTTCGGAATTCTCTTTACCCTGGTCGAGTATGAACGGAATTCGGGACTAAAATTTTGATATCACTTTTTTCATCTATATCATCCCGTTTTGGCTAAAAATAATGCTGGGAAGAGGTTTTATAATTTTTTGAATTTTTTTACTATTTTTTTCGGAATTTTCATGCCCGGGTCTAGTATGAACGGAAATCGGGACTAAAATTTTGATATCACTTTTTTGACCTATATCATCCCGTTTTGGCTAAAAATAATGCTGCGAAGTGGTTTTATAATTTTATGAATTTTTTTACTATTTTTTTGGGAATTTTCATTCCCCGGTCGAGTATGAACGGAAATCGGGACTAAAATTTTTTTTTTCACTTTTTTGACCTATATTATCCCGATTTGGCTAAAAATAATGCCGGGAAGAGGTTTTATACGATTTTTTCGGGATTCTCTTTACCCAGGGTCGAGTAATGAACGGATTCGGGACTAAAATTTTGATACCTCCCTTTTCACCACTATATCAATCCGCGTTTTGGTAAAAATAAATGCTGGAGAGGTTTTATAATTTTTTGAAATTTTTTTACTATTTTTTTCGGCATTTCTTGCCCGGGTCTGTATGAACGGAAAATTTCGGGATAAAATTTTGATTTCACTTTTTTCAACGCTATATATCGTTTTGCGCTTAACAATAATGCTGGAAGGTTTTTATAATTTTTTTGAATTTTTTAACTATTTTTTTTCCGGAATTTTCTTTCCCGTGTTGGTATGAACGGAATTCGGGACTAAAATTTTGATTTCCCTTTTTCGGCCTATCTCATCCCGTTTTGGCTAAAAATAATGCCGAGAAGAGGTTTCAAAATTTTTTGAATTTTTTTTATAATTTTTTTCGGAAATTTTTTGCCCGGGTAGAGTATGAACGGAATTTGGGACTAAAATTTTGATTTCACTTTTTCGGCCTATCTCATCCCGTTTTGGCTAAAAATAATGCCGGGAAGAGGTTTTATAATTTTTTGAGCTTTTTTACTGTTTTTTTTTCGGAATTTTCTTGCCCGGGTCGAGTATGAACGGAATTTGGGACTAAAATTTGAGATTTCACTTTTCGGGCCTATTCTCATTCCCGTTTTGGCTTTAAAATATTTCCGGGGAAGTGGTTTTTTAATTTTTTGAATTTTTATATTTTTTTCGAGAATTCTTGCCCGGACTGAGTATGAACAGGGAATTCGGGAACTAAAGTTTGTTTTCTCTTTTTCGGCTTAATCTCATCCGTTTTTTGCTAAAAATAATGCCTATGAGGGAATAGGTTTTACAATTTTTTGATTTTTTTTACTATTTTTTTTTCGGATTTTTTTTTCCCCGGGTCGAGTATTGAACGGAATTCGGGAACTAAAATTTTGTCTTTCTCTTTTTCGGCATATCTCATTCCCGTTTTGTTGCTAAAAATAATGCCGGTGGGAAGAGGTTTTATAATTTTTTGAATATTTTTACTTTTTTTTCGGAATTTTCTTGCCGGGGTCATGTATGAACGGAATTCGGGACTAAAATTTTGATTTCACTTTTTCGACCTATCTCATCCCGTTTTGGCTAAAAATAATGCCGAGAAGAGGTTTTATAATTTTTTTAATTTTTTTACTATTTCTATCTGAATTTTCTTGCCCGGGTCGAGTATGAACGGAATTCGGAACTAAAATTTTGTTTTCTCTTTTTCGGCAAATCTCATCCCGTTTTCGCTAAAAATAATGCCGAGAATAGGTTTTACAATTTTTTGAATTTTTTTACTATTTTTTTCGGAATTTTTTTTCCCGGGTCGAGTATGAACGGAATTCGGGACTAAAATT
>NW_022155492.1:0-6524 GCF_001633185.2 Quercus lobata | reverse complement strand
TTTAATTTTCTAGAAATTTTGCAAGCATGAAGGATATAAGAAGAAAATGTAATTCAATGGTGGATTTGTTAAAATTCATCTCCAATAAAAAGATATTGAATAAGATTGTAGTCTTAGGTTACAACAAATTTTGTAACTAAACTCTATCCTTCTAATATATAAGAGCATTATCATTGGTGGTGCTAAAAAGCTATATTGCTATTTTTAGCACTACCAACTAAATATTTTAATATTTTCTTTTCTTTTCTTTTCTTTTCTCTGCTCTTTGTTCTCTGCCCCTCTCTCATTTTCTCTACTCTATCATTTTCTTTGCTCATTTCTCTGCTCTTTTCTTTTTTCAAAATATTTTCTCTTTCTTCTCAAATTTTTCACTCAAATTCTTTTCTTTTTCTTCTCAAATTCTTTTCTCTCTTTCTTCTCAAAATTTTCATTGTTGTGTGAGGGAGGACTCTTTTGCCGTATGGGTGTGGGTGTGGTGGGTCATCGGTGTTATGGTCATGCTGTGGGTGTGGTGGGTCATCGATTTCAGGTCATGCCGTGGGTGTGGGTTTGTGTCATGGGGTTCGTGGGCCATGCCGTGGTGGATCTCGCCTGAGTTTTTCTTTTGTGGTTGTGTGTTGATTTTCTTGGCTTGGGTTGCCATGGGTTTTAATTTTGTGGTTGTGGGCTGAATTTGGTGGTTGTGGTGGTGGTAGGCAGTGGTGACTCTAGAAATTTTATTTAGGGTGGTCATTAAGAAATTTAAATTAAATAAAATTTCATAAAAATAAAATTTGAATATATTGACATAAAAAAACAATTGCAAATACATAAAATTTTAAAATTTCATTCTACAAGTTTTTTATATTTTGAAATTGTTGTATGATAGTTTCATTATTAATGCTATCAACTAATTATTATTTTTTCAATATACATAGTTAAGTAATCATTAAACTACTGATCTCCCATTCAATTATCAACATCTTACCTAAATAAGTAACAATATAAACAAAATGCATCATCCTATTCTATGATATGTTCCAACCTATATTTCGTATTCTTTAAACTAATCAGGATTAAATCAATGCAGTACTCCACTAATTTCTTTTTTAGGGAAATCATGGCAAAGAAGTTGACAAGAACATCCTAATTTCTTTTTTAGGGAAATCATGGCAAAGAAGTTGACAAGAACATCTTTGTAAATATGATCTTTTTATTTTCTCTCGATTATTAGGATGAAAAGATGAGAACTTTTCTCATAGCCTAGGATCTAAAAGAAGATTATTCAAGTTAATACGAATTTGCTTAAAAGATAAATTTTGTAATAAAAGTGATTTACTTATAAGAATTTTGTCCATAGTGATAACAAATAAATAGAGGGTAAGTTACAAGTTCATTCAACATATTCAACTTAGGCATTAAACTGTTACATTAATCACATTCAATAATAAAATATTGAGGTATTATTTTAGTGCATATGTGTATGTACAAGATGTATCACATAAATCCAATAAATTCATCTAAAGACTAAAGCAAGTACTAACTGACTAGTTATTGGAAAATATGCATTTTTTATAATAAAAAATAGCAATTTTAAAATATATCTTTTGCAAACATAATTTAAAATATCACAATTAAACATTTGATTTGGGCTTTTAGGCTAATTTGTTTGTTTGGAAAATTTTTGAGAAATGTTACATGCACAATATTTCCACAACAAATTTTAGTGGGCAATTGTTACTAGTTTTAATTTACATATCATTAAATTTTTTTTTTTTTTTTTACCAGTGACAATTTGCCACTTAAAATTTATTATAAAAGTGTTGAGGACATTTTGTGAACATAATACTTCTTGCAATTTTTTGGTTTAATCTTCAATGGAACAAAATTTTGGGGAAGTCAAATTTTATTTTTAAGATAAATTTTTATTTAGGATGCTCAAGTTTTTTTTAGGGTGGTCAACCATCAACATTAATT
Source organism: Quercus lobata (assembly GCF_001633185.2). Classification (NCBI taxonomy): domain Eukaryota; kingdom Viridiplantae; phylum Streptophyta; class Magnoliopsida; order Fagales; family Fagaceae; genus Quercus; species Quercus lobata. The sequence continues at coordinate 4,568 of NW_022155492.1, read as the reverse complement.
TAGAATTTTTTTTTTTTTTTTTTTTGTAGGTATAAAATTTATGTATTTTTCAAGTTTGAGGGTGGACCTGGGTGGTCATAGGTGTGACCACCCTCAATTATATATGGCACCACCCTTGGCGGTAGGAGTAGGCTGTGGGTAGTGGCGGTGGTGGTGGTGAGCTGTGTGAAGTGGTGGTTGGCCGGTGATGGTGGTTGTGATTATTGTTTATTTTAGTAGATATATTATTTTATTGTAATAAATATATTATTTCATTGTATTGAAAGTTAAAATAAAACTACTGATGTTGGGTGTTTTGTAAAGTAAGAAAATAAAATAAATAAAGTAACTTTTTATTATGTCAAATAGTTAAATTTATGGCTCCACCAATGTGGATGCTGTAATTTATGTATAATATGAACTCTATTGAATTTTTGTCCGAAATACATCTATACCTTAAAAGGCTTGGATGTATCAAAATTGATACGTACCATTGAAATAATTTTATTACATTTAGCAACATAAGTGATCCACAAAAAGTAGTATTTTTTTTTGAAAGGAGTCTTCCCCAAATTATGAATCTTTTGTTGCTACCCTGCATAAACCTCCAATTCCATCGATCCTACAAACAAACAATTCCATTGCTTCAACGTCACGAAATGATGAACTCATATTTTACTAATTCTTCTAACCATATCCACTGTAACCAGACACAATCTGCTGAAGTCGTGCATACCCACCTGATTTTCTTTATCACTTTTATTGGTATGATTGTCAGCTATGACAACATTTAAAAAAAAAAAAAGAAAAAAAAGAAAAAAAAAAAAGAGGATGAGAATAAATTCTGAAGATTTATCACAAAGTCTTCTATATCTTCCTTTTACAAGCTCACGTTAATAGTTCCACTTTCTCTCTTTCTCAACCAAAGGCTGCAATGACTTCAACCACCAAAGAAGTACCCATAGAGCTTCTTCCTTTTATCCGGGTCTACAAGGACGGCTCAGTGGAACGCCTCGAAGACACCCCTATTGTTCCACCATCACCTGATCAAGACCCAGAAACCGGAGTCTCATCCAAAGACATAACCATTAATTCAGAGAACCCTTCCATCTCAGCTCGCCTTTACCTCCCAAAACTCACTGCTCACAACCAAAACCAAAAGCTCCCCATCTTAGTTTACTTCCACGGCGGCGGGTTTTTCCTAGAATCCGCCTTCTCAAGCCTTTACCACCGCTACCTCAACAACTTGGTCTCCCAAGTCCATGTTCTCACCATCTCGATTGAGTACAGACTTGCACCAGAGCACCTTCTTCCAGCTGCTTATGAAGACTGCTGGGCTGCACTTCAATGGGTTGCCTCTCACTCAGCTGGTAACGGTAAAGAGCCGTGGTTAATCAATAACGGTGACTATGAAAGAATATTTATAGGCGGTGACAGCGCTGGTGCCAACATAGTACATAACATGGCTATCAGAGCTGGGGTTGAGAGCTTGCCTTGTGGTGTTGAAATTTTAGGTGCTTATCTTGCCCACTCTTATTTTTGGAGTTCTAAGCCAATTGGGGCAGAGCCTAAGGAAGGACACGAGAAGAGCTTGCCGTATTTATTTTGGAACTTTGTGTATCCCTCAGTAACTGGTGGTGTTGACAATCCAATGGTTAATCCAGAAGGGCCAGGTGCACCGAGCTTGGCTGGGCTTGGGTGTGATCGGATGCTTGTGTGTGTGGCTGGGAAGGATTTGATGAAGGATAGAGGTGTTTGGTATTTTGAAATGGTAAGGAAGAGTGGGTGGAAAGGGGAAGTAGAATTGTTTGAAGTGGAGGAAGAAGATCATATTTTCCATATCCGCAATATTGAGACACAGAATGCTAAGGCTATGGCCAAACGCTTGGCTTCTTTTATCTTCGAGTAAAACTATTTTCTGGCACATTATTCTAGGACTGCAGCTTGACAGCAAGGAATAATAATTATAGCGGTAGTAGATGCTTCCTGATGAATCTTGACGAGTCCCACTTGCTTCCTACCACTGTTTAAGTTTAACTTTTTTTTTTGGAGAATAACTGTTTAAGTTTAACTTATGTTGTTTGATTGAGGATTCCTTATGTCAAAGACGAATAAAAATCATTTGTCTCATTATTAGTGTTTCATACTTCACTTCACCAACTATATTATGTCAAATGTCTGATTTTTTTTTTTTTTAAAGAACTTTGAATACTTTATAACAAAATTAAAATGGACATGTGGTAGGTTTAATTGAAGTATAAAGTAGAATATTAAAAGCGAGAGAAACTTTATATTAGTTAAAAGATAGACTTGGATGAAGTTGGTTATTTAGTTATTTTATTGTGTTGATGCTTAATTTGTTGATCATGTTTTTCGAGCCTGATCCATATATGTCCTTATGTATCTTTGCGTATACATCTTTATTTTCTCTTAATAATTCTTGCGTACACTTGTTGGGCTATTGTCATTATTTTAGAGCCAAAGCAGGTCATTCTCTTTTGTCAAAATTGGTATTTTTGGATCATGAAGATATCCAAAATTTATTTCCAATAAAGCCTCAAACGAGACAAAACTATTACTCTAGGCATTACGCATTGCATGGTACAAAATACTTTTTTTTGTTGTTGATAGGAATGGTACAAAATACTTAATTGTGTAGTATTGGGAAGGCATTACGCTTGGATCAGTGACTCACATTTTTAGGGAAGTTAATAGATGTGCTGATAGACTTATTAAAATGAAAGCGATTCAACTAATTGACTTTCTTATTTTGTATGAATCATCGTCTGTGATGGATAATCTACTAACTTTTGATAAAACTGAACTATTTTGTAATAGACTGATTGTTGCGTAGTCTTATATATTTAGCCTATTTAACCCAAAAAAAAAATTGTGTAGTATTGATAAGTGTCTTATACTACAAAGTTTTTTTACCCGCTGAATGACTACACAATTAACTATAATCTATGGTAGTATACAATACAATAAGAAAATATCATACTTGAAACAATCTGAAATCACTTGTGTAGGGGCTTGGTTTAAAAGCCTAATATATAAATAAAGAAATAAAGAAAATAATATTTTATTGAATGAAACAAAACCCAAAGAACTGAAGAAATCAAAAGTTTCATACTTCACTGGCTACGCAACCATTACAACCATTGAATTGTCAATGCCCGGCCGTGTAAAGAGGTGCGTGGTCCACGCACCCTTTCATCACTCAAACAAAAACAAATCCCATGGCTTTTATTTACACAGATAAAATAAAATAAAAAAACGAATTAAATAATCTCATTATATAGCTTAATTACATTGACAAGTTAAAAACAAACAAGAAGGCTTTAAAGTTTAAACAAATACGAAGGACAGTCTTTTATAGCCAAACCAAGGATAAGGGTCCATTCCGACAACAAAGGTACAAGAAGGGATAAAAAATTCATATTTTTCATTAAATACACGAAGAGAATGACAAAGTTTCTAGTAAATAAAGACAAAGTAACAAAAAGGTTTGACTGATTTTTTTAGTTTTTTTATTTTAATTTTGCTTTTGGTTGTTGTTGGAGAGAGACAGAGAGAGCGATTTCAGTTTGTTATAGTCCAAAAATGTTTTTTTTTTTCTTTTTTGTGTGCGTGAATTTTCTTGGTAAAAAAAAAAAAAGTATTTTCATCGACTATTAGTTAATACTGAAGCTTAATTAAAACTTCTAGGTAAAGGGATAACTCTATTGATAAAAATTTGGAAGCCTTAGACAATTACATAACTCACTTGGCAGTAGAGCCGACGTTGCCTTGAGGTCACCTTGTATTTTTCCAAGTTATGTAATATTAAGGAAGTCAATTTTGTACCGTACTGGCCATACAACCGGTGTTAGTGCAAACACAATAATAATGGAAAAATACACAAAGAGAAACGAATAGTACTTCTGAATATATTAATATAAAGAAAGGAAAATACACAACACTATTTGGACTGAGGCGCGACACTCGCTCTCTTTAAGGAGATTCAAGCCCTTGGTTGGCTAACTCTTGTAACCGGTGCAGACCTTCTCTGACTTGTCTCCCCCAGGATACAACAGCCCAACAAGTGTTGTATGGCTAGAACAACCTCTGCACAAAGTGTTCAAGCCCAAAGCTCCACCAGAAAGAACACCCTTCCTTGCCAATAATCTCTCTATTTTTTTAGTGTGTATTGTGAATTGCAGTAACTTGGATTGGGTCTGAATGAGTCTATTTATAGGCTCAATGGGCCTTACGAAATTACTACCCAATTTATTCTAATTAATTAGGTCCAATTATTTTGATGTAATGGGTGTTACAAGATTAATTGTTGGATATTAATCTGATGGGCTGGAGTTACACAATTAATGGTGAGATGAGGAGTTTCTGAAGAATGAATAGGCCCAAACGGATAGTCCATTAAGTGGGTTAATGGCTCTTCATTGTCCAGAATAATTACCATATCCGTTGGTGAGTAAATGGCCCGAATTAATACTCCATTTCCACTCTTCACCTCCCCCTTGCGCACGTATCTAGCCCAATATCTGAGACAATTCATGTTAGCCCATTAATCACCACAATTAAAAAGAATA
>NW_022155491.1:0-2500 GCF_001633185.2 Quercus lobata | reverse complement strand
TTTATGTTCATTCGAGGATAACAAGATGGTTAGAAATCCTTTATTTGTTCAACCCAATCGCTCTTTTGATTAATATAAAAATTATGTTATATTGATTAAATATCGTGATGCATTATTGGATGCTATTGTATATTGATTTCTTATGTTTTAATTAGATGGTTTTTGTTTCAAAATTAGACAGATGTCTACATATTTATCCATTTATTCACTTAACCCAAAATTTCATTTTATTTTTTTTTCGTCAAGAATTTAAACAAAGTTTTGAACCGATCCGCTAAGAATAAAATATTCTCAGAATTCCACATTGATACGACATGCTGCTTTTTCCATTCATTCCTTTGAGGATCAGTCGCGGTCTTACAAGCTCTAGAGATAGTATCGACTTCTATATTTAATTGCCGTCGCATTATTTATTGTTTTTTACCGTTGAGTTAGGCACCCCCCCCCCAAAAATGTGTGATTCCAATCGACTAAAATAGATTTATTTGCCATATTTTGTAGTGATATTGCTATCATTTGATACATGTAAAATTTTTTATATTTTTTTATTTCATGTTCTTATATGACTTAGTTTAGTATGTGTTAGTTTTGTACTCACGGATTTAGTTCGTATTTATCTTATCTTTATCTATCGTTCTTTTATATAATATATAGGCTTCTCGTTCGGCAAATCCGAACGTTTATCCTCGTATATGTAGATGTAAAAGTGAGAAATGATTGTCGTTTTTATGTCTTATAGTGAACAGAGGGAAATAGATACATTTATTCTTATATGTATTGATTAACAATGTTTCAAATACGATTAAATATTAGAAAAAGAACCAATGTGGAGAACCTTAATAATTAATATATAATTAAAATTGAAGAAAGGCTAATGATTGATTGAACTTGGCACTAACTTATTGGTCAATAACATGGATACAAAGGATGTAAGCGTAAGAATCAAACTATTCTAGCAAAGTATCGCAATGCTTGGGTTTACTTAATCCATATAAGTAAAAAAAAAAATAAATCTTAAATCCCATTTGTTTTTTTTTATTTATTTGTTCATAACATAAAAAAAGTGAAAGTTTCAACTAAAAACAAACTAGTATTGAATTAGAAATAATGTAAATATTTTGGATTTAGAAATCCAACTACCTCGGTTATTCATTTGATCTTTTTTCATCTGTCTTAAATTAAATGAATTTCTATCACTAAAATAAAAAAATAAATTTATGTCAGTGTTATATGCAGAAAGACTTTGTTAGTTAGATAGACAATTTTTGGTGGAGTAATAATAAATAGGAAATGAATTTAAACAAGAGTGGGCTTATCATAACTTGCTTATAAACTCTTAATTTCTACCGTCCTCCCCTCTTCTTTTGCTTATTCATTAATCTGAATTATTAATCTGTGGATTAAAAAGGCCAAAGTTCCATAAAAAAACTGCCCCTTCTTCGAAATATCGATTGAGAGCAGTTCCCGTACGTATTGAGCGCCTTCCTTTTCATAGGAAATATATGAACAGTCTGAGGAACATCCCTTAAATAGGTATTGATTCTTTAGCGGATCATTAAAAGCCCACATTCCTGAAGATCTCCTTCTCTGTACGGCAGTCGCGTCAAACACACCGGATTCGATAAATCCACCCATTGGATTAGACTGTATATTAAATCGTGCGTCGAAAATAATACCCCCTTAGAAACAGTTTTATAAGATGGCTTTCCTCCTCTTCGATACGGCTCAAGAAAATTCGAAATTATGTCTATGGATCTAATTTGAAATTTTTAATTAGTAATGTCAAATGGATCCATAAAATAATCAAATCAATTAAATATGAGTTAAGTGCTTTTTATTATTCCTTATTCTTATCCGAAAAAGAAAATAAAATAAAATCATTTGTATTCGCATCCTCATAACTCAAGTTGGATAACTCGCTAATAACCCAAGGAAACCCTTTACTTTAGGTATTTCGTTTATTGAGCGATCTCTAACCACGCACCTTTTTTGTCTTTAGAATCTATTTTGATTCTTAATTAGAATCTATTTATTGAGACAACTGAAAGTGGTATTTCCTTGTTCCAGGATTCTTTATCGTTTCTTTGAATCATTGGGTTTAGACATTACTTCGGTGATTTTTAATCGTTTCAAAAAACGTCAGCAACATACCCTTTTTGTGATTTCTTTTTATCAAAAAATCATACAAATGGTCGATTTGATTCCTGCGCGATACACTTTTAATCGAAAGAGTTTTACCAATTCCAAGAGGTTTTACTTATAAATTTGAAAATTTGATCCTTTCGATTTTTATATGGAAAATATACTTACGAAGCTGTTTCAACTTATTAATTAACACTAACCCTAGATCCGTTCCCTTAAAAAATGAATCAATACTTTTTTTTTTACTCGAGCTCCATTAAGATCATGTACTATTTACATCCCAACCCCCGACCTCAAAAAGGAGGGTTCTAGTGAAACAGAACAAACGATGTCGAGCCAAGAGCACCCTCATTCCTAT
>NW_022155490.1:0-6540 GCF_001633185.2 Quercus lobata | reverse complement strand
ACCAACTACTTAGAAATCATGTTTTGGACAGAATCAAGGTATTGCATGGTCATCGAACTCACGCCTATGGGAAAACCAGCTACTTAAAAATCAAGTTTTGGACAGAACCAAGGTATTGCATGGTCTTCGGACTCAAACCTATGGGGAAACCAACTACTTAGAAATCAAGTTTTGGACAGAATCAAGGTATTGCATGGTCCTCGAACTCAAGCCTATGGGAAAACCAACTACTTAAAAATTAAGTTTTGGATAGAACCAAGGTATTGCATGGTCCTCGGACTCAAACCTATGGGGAAACCAACTACTTAGAAATCAAGTTTTGGACAGAACCAAGGTATTGCATGGACCTCGGACTCAAACCTATAGGGAAACCAACTACTTAGAAAATCAAGTTTTGGACAGAACCAAGGTATTGCATGGTCCTCGGACTCAAGCCTATGGGGAAACCAACTACTTAAAAATCAAGTTTTGGACAGAACCAAGGTATTGCACGGTCCTCGGACTCAAACCTATAGGGAAACCAACTACTTAGAAAATCCAGTTTTGGACAGAACCAAGGTATTGCATGGTCCTCGGACTCAAGCCTATGGGGAAACCAACTACTAAAAATCAAGTTTTGGACAGAACCAAGGTATGCATGGTCCCGACTCAGCCTTGGAGAAAACAACTACTTAAAAATCAAGTTTTGGACAGAACCAAGGTATTGCATGGTTCTCGGACTCAATCCTATGGGGAAACCAACTACTTAGAAATCAGGTTTTGGATAGAATCAAGGTATTGCAAGGTCCTCGAACTCAAGCCTATGGGAAAACCAACTACTTAAAAATCAAGTTTTGGACAGAACCAAGGTATTGCATGGTCCTCGAACTCCAGCCTATGGGAAAACCAACTACTTAAAAATCAAGTTTTGGACAGAACCAAGGTATTGCATGGTTCTCGGACTCAATCCTATGGGGAAACCAACTACTTAGAAATCAGGTTTTGGATAGAATCAAGGTATTGCAAGGTCCTCGAACTCAAGCCTATGGGAAAACCAACTACTTAAAAATCAAGTTTTGGACAGAATCAAGGTATTGCATGGTCCTCGGACTCAAACCTATGGGGAAACCAACTACTTAGAAATTAAGTTTTGGATAGAATCAAGGTATTGCATGGTCCTCGAACTCAAGCCTATGGGAAAACCAACTACTTAAAAATCAAGTTTTGGACAGAACCAAGGTATTGCATGGTCCTCGGACTCAAACCTATAGGGAAACCAACTTCTTAGAAATCAAGTTTTGGACAGAATCAAGGTATTGCATGGTCCTAGAACTCCAGCCTATGGGAAAACCAACTACTTAAAAATCAAGTTTTGGACAGAACCAAGGTATTGCATGGTTCTCGGACTCAAACCTATGGGGAAACCAACTACTTAGAAATCAAGTTTTGGATAGAATCAAGGTATTGCATGGTCCTCGAACTCAAGCCTATGGGAAAACCAACTTCTTAAAAATCAAGTTTTGGACAGAATCAAGGTATTGCATGGTCCTCGGACTCAAACCTATGGGGAAACCAACTACTTAAAAATCAAGTTTTGGACAGAACCAAGGTATTGCATGGTCCTTGCACTCAAGCTTATGGGGAAACCAATTACTTAAAAATCAAGTTTTGGACCGAACCAAGGTATTGCATGGTCCTCGGACTCAAACCTATGGGGAAAACAACTACTTAGAAATCAAGTTTTGGACAGAATCAAGGTATTGCATGGTCCTCGAACTCAAGCCTATGGGAAAACCAGCTACTTAAAAATCTAGTTTTGGACAGAACCAAGGTATTGCATGGTCCTCGGACTCAAGCCTGTGGGGAAACCAACTACTTAGAAAATTAAGTTTTGGACAGAATCAAGGTATTGCATGGTCCTCAGACTCAATCCTATGGGGAAACCAACTACTTAGAAAATGAAGTTTTGGACAGAACCAAGGTATTGCATGGTCGTCGGACTCAAACCGATAGGGAAACGAATTACTTAGAAATCAAGTTTTGGACAGAACAAAGGTATTGCATGGTCCTCGGACTCAAACCTATGGGAAAAACAACTACTTAAAAATCAAGTTTTGGACAGAACCACCGTATTGCATGGTCCTCGGAATCAAACCTATGGGGAAACCAACTACTTAGAAATCAAGTTTTGGACAGAACCAAGGTATTGCATGGTCCTCGGACTCAATCCTATGGGGAAACCAACTACTTAGAAAATGAAGTTTTGGACAGAACCAAGGTATTGCATTGTCCTCGGACTCAAACCGATAGGGAAACCAACTACTTAAAAATCATGTTTTGGACAGAACCAAGGTATTGCATGGTCCACGGACTCAAACCTATAGGGAAACCAACTACTTAGAAATCAAGTTTTGGACAGAATCAAGGTATTGCATGGTCCTCGCACTCAAGCCTATGGGAAATCCAACTACTTAAAAATCAAGTTTTGGACAGAATCAAGGTATTGCATGGTCTTCGGACTCAAACCTATGGGGAAACCAACTACTTAGAAATCAAGTTTTGGACAGAATCAAGGTATTGCATGGTCCTCGAACTCAAGCCTATGGGAAAACCAACTACTTAAAAATCAAGTTTTGGATAGAACCAAGGTATTGCATGGTCCTCGGACTCAAACCTATGGGGAAACCAACTACATAGAAATCAAGTTTTGGACAGAACCAAGGTATTGCATAGTCCTCGGACTCAAGCCCATGGGGAAACCAACTACTTAGAAAATGAAGTTTTGGACAGAACCAAGTTATTGCATGGTCCTCGGACTCAAACCTATAGGGAAACCAACTACTTGAAAATCAAGTTTGGACAGAACCAAGGTATTGCATGGTCCTCGGACTCAACCTAGAAACCAACTACTTAAAAATCAAGTTTTGGACAGAACCAAGGTATTGCATGGTCCTCGGACTCAAACCTATAGGGAAACCAACTTCTTAGAAATCAAGTTTTGGATAGAATCAAGGTATTGCATGGTCCTCGAACTCAATCCTATGAGAAAACCAACTACTTAAAAATCAAGTTTTGGACAGAACCAAGGTATTGCATGGTCCTCGGACTCAACCCTATGGGGAAACCAACTACCTAAAAATCAAGTTTTGGACCGAACCAAGGTATTGCATGGTCCACGGACTCAAACCTATAGGGAAACCAACTACTTAGAAATCAAGTTTTGGACAGAATCAAGGTATTGCATGGTCCTGGAACTCAAGCCTATGGGAAAAACAACTACTTAAAAATCAAGTTTTGGACAGAACCACCGTATTGCATGGTCCTCGGACTCAAACCTATGGGGAAACCAACTACTTAGAAATCAAGTTTTGGACAGAACCAAGGTATTGCATGGTCCTCGGACTCAATCCTGTGGGGAAACCAACTACTTAGAAAATGAAGTTTTGGACAGAACCAAGGTATTGCATGGTCCTCGGACTCAAACCTATAGGGAAACCAACTACTTAGAAATCAAGTTTTGCACAGAATCAAGGTATTGCATGGTCATCGAACTCACGCCTATGGGAAAACCAACTACTTAAAAATCAAGTTTTGGACAGAATCAAGGTATTGCATGGTCCTCGGACTCTAACCTATGGGGAAACCAACTACTTAGAAATCAAGTTTTGGATAGAATCAAGGTATTGCATGGTCCTCGAACTCAAGCCTATGGGAAAACCAACTACTTAAAAATCAAGTTTTGGACAGAACCACCGTATTGCATGGTCCTCGGACTCAAACCTATGGGAAATCCAACTACTTAGAAATCAAGTTTTGGACAGAACCAAGGTATTGCGTGGTCCTCGGACTCAAGCCTATGGGGAAACCAACTACTTAGAAAATGAAGTTTTGGACAGAACCAAGGTATTGCATGGTCCTCGGACTCAAACCGATAGGGAAACCAACTACTTCGAAAATCAAGTTTTGGACAGAACCAAGGTATTGCATGGCCCTCGGACTCAAACCTATAGGGAAACCAACTACTTAGAAAATCAAGTTTTGGACAGAACCAAGGTATTGCATGGTCCTCGGACTCAAGCCTATGGGGAAACCAACTACTTAAAAATCAAGTTTTGGACAGAATCAAGGTATTGCATGGTCCTCGGACTCAAACCTATGGGGAAACCAACTACTTAGAAATTAAGTTTTGGACAGAACCAAGGTATTGCATGGTCCTCGGACTCAAACCTATGGGGAAACCAACTACTTAAAAATCAAGTTTTGGACAGAACCAAGGTATTGCATGGTCCTCGAACTCAAGCCTATGGGAAAACCAACTACTTAAAAATCAAGTTTTGGACAGAACCAAGGTATTGCATGGTTCTCGGACTCAATCCTATGGGGAAACCAACTACTTAGAAATCAGGTTTTGGATAGAATCAAGGTATTGCAAGGTCCTCGAACTCAAGCCTATGGGAAAACCAACTACTTAAAAATCAAGTTTTGGACAGAACCAAGGTATTGCATGGTCCTCGAACTCCAGCCTATGGGAAAACCAACTACTTAAAAATCAAGTTTTGGACAGAACCAAGGTATTGCATGGTCCTCGAACTCAAGCCTATGGGAAAACCAACTACTTAAAAATCAAGTTTTGGATAGAACCAAGGTATTGCATGGTCCTCGGACTCAAACCTATGGGAAAAACAACTACTTAAAAATCAAGTTTTGGACAGAATCAAGGTATTGCATGGTTCTCGGACTCAAACCTATGGGGAAACCAACTACTTAGAAATCAAGTTTTGGATAGAATCAAGGTATTGCATGGTCCTCGAACTCAAGCCTATGGGAAAACCAACTACTTAAAAATCAAGTTTTGGACAGAACCAAGGTATTGCATGGTCCTCGGACTCAAACCTATGGGGAAACCAACTACCTAAAAATCAAGTTTTGGACAGAACCAAGGTATTGCATGGTCCACGGACTAAAACCTATAGGGAAACCAACTACTTAGAAATCAAGTTTTGGACAGAATCAAGGTATTGCATGGTCCTGGAACTCAAGCCTATGGGAAAAACAACTACTTAAAAATCAAGTTTTGGACAGAACCACCGTATTGCATGGTCCTCGGACTCAAACCTATGGGGAAACCAACTACTTAGAAATCAAGTTTTGGACAGAACCAAGGTATTGCATGGTCCTCGGACTCAATCCTATGGGGAAACCAACTACTTAGAAAATGAAGTTTTGGACAGAACCAAGGTATTGCATGGTCCTCGGACTCAAACCTAAAGGGAAACCAATTACTTAGAAATCAAGTTTTGCACAGAATCAAGGTATTGCATGGTCATCGAACTCACGCCTATGGGAAAACCAACTACTTAAAAATCAAGTTTTGGACAGAACCAAGGTATTGCATGGTCCTCGGGACTCTTAACCTATGGGGAAAACCAACTAGCTTAGAAATAAGTTTTTGGATAGGAATCAAGGTATTGCATGGGTCTCGAACTCAAGCCTAATGGGAAAACCAACTACGTTAAAAATCAAGTTTTGGAACAGAACCACCGTATTGCATGGTAACACGGACTCAAACCTATGGGAAAACCAACTACTTAGGAAAAGTCAAAGTTTTGGACAAGAACCAAGGTATTGCGGTGGTCCTCGGACTCAAGCCGTATGGGGAAACCAACTACTTCAGAAAATGAAGTTTTGGACAGGAACCAAGGTATTGCATTGGTCCTCGGACCAAACCGATTAGGGAACCAACTATCTTCGAAAATCAAGTTTTGGACAGAACCAAGGTATTTGCATGGTTCCTCGGACTCAAACCTATAGGGAAAAACCAAACTACTTAGAGGAAAATCAAGTTTTGGACAGAACCAAGGTATTGCATGGTCCTCGGACTCAAGCCTATGGGGAAACCAACTACTTAAAAATCAAGTTTTGGACAGAACCAAGGTATTGCACAGTCCTCGGACTCAAACCTATAGGGAAACCAACTACTTAGAAAATCCAGTTTTGGACAGAACCAAGGTATTGCATGGTCCTCGAACTCCAGCCTATGGGAAAACCAACTACTTAAAATTCAAGTTTTGGACAGAACCAAGGTATTGCATGGTTCTCGGACTCAATCCTATGGGGAAACCAACTACTTAGAAATCAGGTTTTGGATAGAATCAAGGTATTGCAAGGTCCTCGAACTCAAGCCTATGGGAAAACCAACTACTTAAAAATCACGTTTTGGACAGAACCAAGGTATTGCATGGTCCTCGAACTCCAGCCTATGGGAAAACCAACTACTTAAAAATCAAGTTTTGGACAGAACCAAGGTATTGCATGGTTCTCGGACTCAATCCTATGGGGAAACCAACTACTTAGAAATCAGGTTTTGGATAGAATCAAGGTATTGCAAGGTCCTCGAACTCAAGCCTATGGGAAAACCAACTACTTAAAAATCAAGTTTTGGACAGAATCAAGGTATTGCATGGTCCTCGGACTCAAACCTATGGGGAAACCAACTACTTAGAAATCAAGTTTTGGATAGAATCAAGGTATTGCATGGTCCTCGAACTCAAGCCTATGGGA
>NW_022155489.1:0-6541 GCF_001633185.2 Quercus lobata | reverse complement strand
TTTTTTTTTTTTTTTTTTTTGGGTTGTTTGCCAAAAGAATTTTCCAATTGTTTCTTGGAGTTCTATATATGTTATCTACAAGTTTTAATGCAAAAACACTGATACTGGATTCAGGTGAAAATTGTTGACCAATCTAACCGAGGGCCAGTTTCATTCAAAATTGATACAAGTTTTCTTTTTTTTTTTCTTTTCCTTCTAATGAATTTTGCATTTGTTTCTTTGACGACTTAATGTGCTGTCTACAAGTTTTCAAGCATGCACGCCGACATTTGATTCAGGTCAATATTCTTGACCAGCCTAACCAAGGGGCATTTTCGTACAAAATTGATCCGATTTTTTTTTATTTTTTTGAAAGAATTTTCCATTTGTTTCTTGGAGTTTTATATATGCTATCTACAAGTTTACATCCAAAAACACCGATTTAGGATTCAGGTCAAAATTCTTGATCAGTCAAACACAGGGGCATTTTCGTTTAAAATTTTTACGAGTTTTTTTTTTTTTTCTTTTCTTTCTAATGACTTGCATTTGTTTCTTTAAGGCCTTAATGTGCTGTCTACAAGTTTTCATGAACACACGTCGATATTTGATAGAGGTCAAAATTCTTGACCAATCCACCCGAGGGGCATTTTCGTACCAAATTCATACGAGTTTTTTTTCTTTTCTTTTCTTTCTAAACAATTTTGCATTTGTTTCTTGGCTCTCTTAATATGCTCTCTACAAGTTTTCTTGCACACGTGCCGACATTTGATTTCGGTCAAAATTCTTGGCCAGTTTGACCGAGGGGCATTTTCGCAATAAAATTACTTGAGTTTTTTTTTTTTTTTTTTTGGGTTGTTTGCCAAAAGAATTTTCCAATTGTTTCTTGGAGTTCTATATATGTTATCTACAAGTTTTAATGCAAAACACTGATACTGGATTCAGGTGAAAATTGTTGACCAATCTAACCGAGGGCCAGTTTCATTCAAAATTGATACAAGTTTTTTTTTTTTTTTTTCTTTTCCTTCTAATGAATTTTGCATTTGTTTCTTTGACGACTTAATGTGCTGTCTACAAGTTTTCAAGCATACACGCCGACATTTGATTCAGGTCAATATTCTTGACCAGCCTAACCAAGGGGCATTTTCGTACAAAATTGATCCGAGTTTTTTTTATTTTTTTGAAAGAATTTTCCATTTGTTTCTTGGAGTTTTATATATGCTATCTACAAGTTTACATCCAAAAACACCGATTTAGGATTCAGGTCAAAATTCTTGATCAGTCAAACACAGGGGCATTTTCGTTTAAAATTTTTACGAGTTTTTTTTTTTTTTTTTCTTTTCTTTCTAATTACTTGCATTTGTTTCTTTAGTGCCTTAATGTGCTGTCTACAAGTTTTCATGAACACACGTCGACATTTGATAGAGATCAAAATTCTTGACCAATCTACCCGAGGGGCATTTTCGTACCAAATTCATACGAGTTTTTTTTCTTTTCTTTTCTTTCTAAACAATTTTGCATTTGTTTCTTGGCTCTCTTAATATGCTCTCTACAAGTTTTCTTGCACACGTGCCGACATTTGATTTCGGTCAAAATTCTTGGCCAGTTTGACCGAGGGGCATTTTCGCAATAAAATTACTAGAGGTTTTTTTTTTTTGGGTTGTTTGCCAAAAGAATTTTCCAATTGTTTCTTGGAGTTCTATATATGTTATCTACAAGTTTTAATGCAAAAACACTGATACTGGATTCAGGTGAAAATTGTTGACCAATCTAACCGAGGGCCAGTTTCATTCAAAATTGATACAAGTTTTCTTTTTCTTTTTTTCTTTTCCTTCTAATGAATTTCTTGGAGTTCTATATATGTTATCTACAAGTTTTAATGCAAAAACACTGATACTGGATTCAGGTGAAAATTGTTGACCAATCTAACCGAGGGCCAGTTTCATTCAAAATTGATACAAGTTTTCTTTTTTTTTTTTTCTTTTCCTTCTAATGAATTTTGCATTTGTTTCTTTGACGACTTAATGTGCTGTCTACAAGTTTTCAAGCATACACGCCGACATTTGATTCAGGTCAATATTCTTGACCAGCCTAACCAAGGGGCATTTTCGTACAAAATTGATCCGAGTTTTTTTTATTTTTTTGAAAGAATTTTCCATTTGTTTCTTGGAGTTTTATATATGCTATCTACAAGTTTACATCCAAAAACACCGATTTAGGATTCAGGTCAAAATTCTTGATCAGTCAAACACAGGGGCATTTTCGTTTAAAATTTTTACGAGTTTTTTTTTTTTTTTTTTTCTTTCTAATGACTTGCATTTGTTTCTTTAAGGCCTTAATGTGCTGTCTACAAGTTTTCATGAACACACGTCGACATTTGATAGAGGTCAAATTCTTGACCAATCTACCCGAGGGGCATTTCGTACCAAATTCATCATACGAGTTTTTTTTCTGTTTCTTTCTTTCTAAACAAATTTTGCATTTTTGTTTCTTGGCCTCTCTTAATATGCTCTCTTACAAGTTCTTCTGCACACGTCCGACATTTGATTTCGGTCAAAAATTCTTGGCCAGTTTTGACCGAGGGGCATTTCGCAATAAAATTACTAGAGGTTTTTTTTTTTTTTTTTTTTTTGGGTTGGATTTTGCCAAAAGATTTTCCAATTGTTTCTGGTAGTTCTATATATGTTATCTACAAAGTTTTAATGCAAAAACACTGATACTGGATTCAGCGTGAAAAATTGTTGACCAATCTAACCGAGGCCAGTTTCATTCAAAATTGATACAAGTTTTCTTTTTCTTTTTTTCTTTTCCTTCTAATTAATTTTGCATTTGTTTCTTTGACGACTTAATGTGCTGTCTACAAGTTTTCAAGCATACACGCCGACATTTGATTCAGGTCAATATTCTTGACCAGCCTAACCAAGGGGCATTTTCGTACAAAATTGATCCGAGTTTTTTTTATTTTTTTGAAAGAATTTCCCATTTGTTTCTTGGAGTTTATATATGCTATCTACAAGTTTACATCCAAAAACACCGATTTTAGGATTCAGGTCAAAAATTCATTGATCAGTCAACACAGGTGGCATTTTCGTTTAAAATTTTTACGAGTTTTTTTTTTTTTTCTTTTTTTAATGACTTGCGCATTTGTTTTGCTTTAAGGCCTTAATGTGCTGTCTACAAGTTTTCATGAACACACGTCGACATTTGATAGAGGTCAAAATTCTTGACCAATCCACCCGAGGTGCATTTTCGTACCAAATTCATACGAGTTTTTTTTCTTTTCTTTTCTTTCTAAACAATTTTGCATTTGTTTCTTGGCTCTCTTAATATGCTCTCTACAAGTTTTCTTGCACACGTGCCGACATTTGATTTCGGTCAAAATTCTTGGCCAGTTTGACCGAGGGGCATTTTCGCAATAAAATTACTTGAGTTTTTTTTTTTTTTTTTTTTTGGGTGTTTGCCAAAAGAATTTTTCCAATTGTTTCTTGAGAGTTCTATATATGTTATTCTTACAACGTTTTAATGCAAAAAACACTGATTAACTGGATTTCAGGTGAAAATTGTTGACCAATCTAACCCGAGGGCCAGTTTCATTCAAAATTGATACAAGTTTTTTTTTTTTTTTTTTCATTTTCCACTTCTAATGAATTTTGCATTTGTTTCTTTGACGACTTAATGTGCTGTCTACAAGTTTTCAAAGCATACCCACGCCACATTTGATTCAGGTCAAACCAAGGGGCATTTTCGTACAAAATTGATCCGAGTTTTTTTTATTTTTTTGAAAGAATTTCCCATTTGTTTCTTGGAGTTTATATATGCTATCTACAAGTTTACATCCAAAAACACCGATTTAGGATTCAGGTCAAATTTCTTGATCAGTCAAACACAGGGGCATTTTCGTTTAAAATTTTTACTAGTTTTTTTTTTTTTTCTTTTCTTTCTAATTACTTGCATTTGTTTCTTTAGTGCCTTAATGTGCTGTCTACAAGTTTTCATGAACACACGTCGACATTTGATAGAGATCAAAATTCTTGACCAATCGACCCGAGGCATTTTCGTACCAAATTCATTACGAGTTTTTTTTTTTTTTTTTTTTCTTTTCTGTCTAATGACTTGCATTGTTCTTATGCCTTTTAATGTGCTGTCTACAAGTTTTCATGAAACACACGTCGACCTTTGATAGAGGTTCCAAAATTCTGACAATCTACCCGAGGGCAATTTCGTACCAAATTCCATACGAGTTTTTTTTTCTTTTCTTTTCTTTCTAACAATTTTGCATCTTGTTTCTTGGCGTCTCTTATATGCTCTCTACAAGTTTCTGCACACGTTGCGACATTTGATTTCGTCAAAAGTCTGGCCAGTTTGACCGAGGGCATTCGCAATAATTACTAGAGGTTTTTTTTTTTTTTTTTGGGTTGTTTGCCAAAAGAATTTTCCATTGTT
Organism: Quercus lobata; assembly: GCF_001633185.2. Classification (NCBI taxonomy): domain Eukaryota; kingdom Viridiplantae; phylum Streptophyta; class Magnoliopsida; order Fagales; family Fagaceae; genus Quercus; species Quercus lobata. Next base: position 2,122 of record NW_022155489.1, on the reverse strand, counting down.
TCTTGAGTTCTATATATGTTATCTTACAAGTTAATGCAAAGACACTGATACTGGATTCAGGTGAAAATTGTTGACCAATCTAACCGAGGGCCAGTTTCATTCAAAATTGATACAAGTTTTTTTTTTTTTTTTCTTTTCCTTCTAATGAATTTTGCATTTGTTTCTTTGACGACTTAATGTGCTGTCTACAAGTTTTCAAGCATACACGCCGACATTTGATTCAGGTCAATATTCTTGACCAGCCTAACCAAGGGGGCATTTTCGTACAAAATTGATCCGAGTTTTTTTTATTTTTTTGAAAGAATTTTCCATTTGTTTCTTGGAGTTTTATATATGCTATCTACAAGTTTACATCCAAAAACACCGATTTAGGATTCAGGTCAAAATTCTTGATCAGTCAAACACAGGGGCATTTTCGTTTAAAATTTTTACGAGTTTTTTTTTTTTTTTTCTTTTCTTTCTAATTACTTGCATTTGTTTCTTTAGTGCCTTAATGTGCTGTCTACAAGTTTTCATGAACACACGTCGACATTTGATAGAGATCAAAATTCTTGACCAATCTACCCGAGGGGCATTTTCGTACCAAATTCATACGAGTTTTTTTTCTTTTCTTTTCTTTTTAAACAATTTTGCATTGGTCTTGGCTCTCTTAATATCTCTCTACAATTTCTGCACACGTGCGACATTTCATTCGGTCAAATTCTTGGCGCGTTTTGACCGAGGCGCATTTCGCAATAAATACTAGAAGGTTTTTTTTTTTTTTTTTTTTTGGTTGTTTGCCAAAAGAATTTTCCAATTGTTTCTGGTGGGAGTTCGTAATATGTTATCTTACAAGTTTTAATGCAAAAAACACTGATACTAGATTCAGGTGAAAATTGTTGACCAATCTAACCGAGGCCAGTTTCATTCAAAATTGATAGCAAGTTTTTTTTTTTTTTTTCTTTCCTTCTAATGAATTTTGCATTTGTTTCTTTGACGACTTAATGTGCTGTCTACAAGTTTTCAAGCATACACGCCGACATTTGATTCAGGTCAATTTTCTTGACCAGCCTAACCAAGGGGCATTTTCGTACAAAATTGATCCGAGTTTTTTTTATTTTTTTGAAAGAATTTCCCATTTGTTTCTTGGAGTTTATATATGCTATCTACAAGTTTACATCCAAAAACACCGATTTAGGATTCAGGTCAAATTTCTTGATCAGTCAAACACAGGGGCATTTTCGTTTAAAATTTTTACTAGTTTTTTTTTTTTTTTTCTTTTCTTTCTAATTACTTGCATTTGTTTCTTTAGTGCCTTAATGTGCTGTCTACAAGTTTTCATGAACACACGTCGACATTTGATAGAGATCAAAATTCTTGACCAATCTACCCGAGGGGCATTTTCGTACCAAATTCATACGAGTTTTTTTTTCTTTTCTTTTCTTTCTAAACAATTTTGCATTTGTTTCTTGGCTCTCTTAATATGCTCTCTACAAGTTTTCTTGCACACGTGCCGACATTTGATTTCGGTCAAAATTCTTGGCCAGTTTGACCGAGGGGCATTTTCGCAATAAAATTACTAGAGGTTTTTTTTTTTTTTTTTTTGGGTTGTTTGCCAAAAGAATTTTCCAATTGTTTCTTGGAGTTCTATATATGTTATCTACCAGTTTTAATGCAAAAACACTGATACTGGATTCAGGTGAAAATTGTTGACCAATCTAACCGAGGGCCAGTTTCATTCAAAATTGATACAAGTTTTCTTTTTCTTTTTTTCTTTTCCTTCTATTGAATTTTGCATTTGTTTCTTTGACGACTTAATGTGCTGTCTACAAGTTTTCAAGCATACACGCCGACATTTGATTCAGGTCAATATTCTTGACCAGCCTAACCAAGGGGCATTTTCGTACAAAATTGATCCGAGTTTTTTTTATTTTTTTGAAAGAATTTTCCATTTGTTTCTTGGAGTTTTATATATGCTATCTACAAGTTTACATCCAAAAACACCGATTTTGGATTCAGGACAAAATTCTTGATCAGTCAAACACAGGGGCATTTTCGTTTAAAATTTTTACGAGTTTTTTTTTTTTTTTTCTTTTCTTTCTAATGACTTGCAATTGTTTCTTTAATGCCTTAATGTGCTGTC
>NW_022155488.1:0-6582 GCF_001633185.2 Quercus lobata | reverse complement strand
CTATCCGTTCGAACCCGACCCGAGCTAAAAAATTCAAAAAATAAATGCAAAAAAATTTTAAAAATTAAAAAACAGCATTCAGGCTTCATTTGAAGACGAAACGGGTCAGCACAGGCCGAAAAATCGAGAACAAAAAAATTTTCCTTCCTATCCGTTCGAACTCGACAGGAGTTAGAAAATTCAAAAAATAAATGCAAAAAAAATTCTAAAAATTAAAAAACATCATCCAGGATTCATTTGAAGACCATACAGGCCAGGATAGGCCGAAAAATAGAGAACAAAAATAATTTCCTTCCTACCCGTTCGAACCCGGGCGAGTTAGAAAATTCAAAACATAAATGCAAAAAAATTCTAAAAATTACAAAACATCATCCAAGCATCATTTCAAGAGGAAACGGGTCTGGAAAGGCCTAAAAATAGAGAACAAAAAAAATTTCCTTCCTATCCGTTAGAATCCGAGCCGAGTAAGAAAATTCAAAAAATAACTGCAATAAAATTCTAAAAATTAAATAACATCATCCAGGCATCATTTCAAGACGAAACGGATCAGGAAAGGGCCTAAAAAAATTAGTGAACAAAAAAAAATTTCCTTCCTATCCGTTCTAAACCCACCGACCCGAGTAGACAAAATTCAAAAATTACAATCAAAAAATTCTATAAAATAAATAACATCAATCCAGGCTTCATTCTCAAGAACGAAACGAGGTCAGATAAGGTCGAAAAATAGGACGAAAAAAAAAAAATTCTCCATTCCTATCCTTAGAATCGCAGCGAGTTAGAAAAATTCAAAAAATAACTGCAAAAAAAATTCTAAAAATTAAATAATACTTCATCCAGGCACTCATTTCAAGACGAGACGGGTCTCGAAAGGCCGAAAAATAGAGAACAAAAAAAATTTCCTTCCTATCCGTTCGGACCCGAGCCGAGTTAGAAAATTCAAAACATAAATGCCAAAAAATTCTAAAAATTACAAAACATCATCCAGTCTTCATTTCAAGACGAAACGGGACAGGAAAAGCCGAAAAATAGAGAAAAAAAAAATTTCCTTCCTATCCGTACGAATCCGAGCCGAGTTAGAAAATTCAAAAATAAGTGCAAAAAAATTCTAAAAATTAAATAACATCATCCAGGCTTCATTTCAAGACGAAACGGGTCAGGAAAGGTCGAAAAATAGAGAAAAAAAAAATTTCCTTCCTATACGTTAGAATCCGAGCCGAGTTAGAAAATTCAAAAAATAACTGCAAAAAAATTCTAAAAAATAAATAATATCATCCAGGCATCATTTCAAGACGAAACGGATCAGGAAAGGCCTAAAAATAGTGAAGAAAAAAAATTTCCTTCTTATCCGTTCGAACCCGAGCCGAGTTAGAAAATTAAAAAATAAATGCAAAAAAATTCAAAAAATTAAATAACATCATCCAGGCTTCAATTCAGGACGAAACGGGTCAGGATTGGCCTAAAAATAGAGAACAAAAAAAACTTCCTTCCTGTCCGCTCGAACCCGAGCCGAGTTAGAAAATTCAAAACATAAAATGCAAAAAAATTCAAAAAATTATCAATAAATTCATCCAGGCTTTCAAATCAGGACGAAACGGGTCGAGGATTGGCCTATAAAAATAGAGAAACAAAAAAAAACTTCCTTCCGTCCGCTCGAACCCGAAGCCGAGTTTTAGAAAATTCAAAAAACATAATGCAGAAAAAATTCTAAAAAAACAAAACACTCATCCAAGCATCGATTTCAAGAGCGAAACGGGTCAGGAAAGGCCTAAAAAAGAGAACAAAAAAAATTTCCTTCCTGATCCGTTAGAATCCGAGCGAGTAAGAAAATTCAAAAAATAACTGCCAATAAAATTTCTAAAAAATTAAATAACATCATCAGCTCATTTCCAAGACGAAACGGGATCAGGGAAAGGCCTAAAAATAGTGAACGAAAAAAAAAATTTCCTTCCTATCCTGTTCGAACCCGACCCGAGTTAGAAAATTCAAAAATAAATGCAAAACAGAATTCTAAAAAATTAAATAACATCATCCAGGCTTCATTTCTAGACGAAACGGGTCAGAAAGGCCGAAAAATAAGAGATAAAAAAATTTTCCTTCCTATCGTTCGGAACCCGAGGCGAGTTATAGAAAATTCAAAAATAAATGCAAAAAAATCTAAATTAAAAAACATCATCCAGGCTTCATTTCCAAAACGAGACGGCTGGAAAGGCCGAAAAAAAGAGAACAAAAAAAATTTCCTTCCTATCCGTTAGAATCCGAGACGAGTAAGAAAATTCAAAAAATAACTGCAAAAAAATTCTAAAAATTAAATAACATCATCCAGGCATCATTTCAAGACGAAATGGATCAGGAAAGGCCTAAAAATAGTGAACAAAAAAAATTTCCTTCCTATCCGTTCGAACCCGACCCGAGTTAGAAAATTCAAAAAATAAATGCAAAAAAATTCTAAAAATTAAAAAACATCATCCAGACTTCAATTCAGGACGAAACAGGTCAGGATTGGCCTAAAAATAGACAACAAAAAAAATTTCCTTCCTGTCCGCTCGAACCCGAGCCGAGTTAGAAAATTCAAAACATAAATGCAAAAAAATTCTAAAAATTACAAAACATCGTCCAGGCATCATTTCAAGACGACGAAACGGGGTCAGGAAAGGCCGAAAAATAGAGAACAAAAAAAATTTCCTTCCTATCCGTTCGAACCCGAGCCGAGTTAGAAAATTCAAAACATAAATGCCAAAAAATTCTAAAAATTACAAAACATCATCCTGGCTTCATTTCAAGACGAAACGGGACAGGAAATGCTGAAAAATAGAGAACAAAAAAAAATTCCTTCCTATCCGATAGAATCCGAGCCGAGTAAGAAAATTCAAAAAATAACTGCAAAAAAATTCTAAAAATTAAATACCATCATCTAGGCATCATTTCAAGACGAAACAGATCAGGAAAGGCCTAAAAATAGTGAACAAAAAAAATTTCCTTCCTATCCGTTCGAACCCGACCCGAGTTAGAAAATTCAAAAATAAATGCAAAAAAATTCTAAAAATTAAATAACATCATCCAGGCTTCATTTCAAGACGAAACGGGTCAGGAAAGGTCGAAAAATAGAGAAAAAAAAAATTTCCTTCCTATCCGTTCGAATCCGAGCCGAGTTAGAAAATTCAAAAAATAAATGCAAAAAAATTCTAAAAATTAAAAAACATCATCCAGGCTTCAATTCAGGACGAAACAGGTCAGGATTGGCCTAAAAATAGAGAACAAAAAAAATTTCCTTCCTGTCCACTTGAACCCGAGCCGAGTTAGAAAATTCAAAACATAAATGCAAAAAAATTCTAAAAATTACAAATCATCATCCAGGCATCATTTCAAGACGAAACGGGTCAGGAAAGGCCTAAAAATAGAGAACAAAAAAAATTTCCTTCCTATCCGTTAGAATCCGAGCCGAGTTAGAAAATTCAAAAAATAATTGCAAAAAAATTCTAAAAATTAAAAAACATCATCCAGGCATCAATTCAGGACGAAACGGGTCAGGATTGGCCTAAAAATAGAGAACAAAAAAAATTTCCTTCCTGTCCGCTTGAACCCGAGCCGAGTTAGAAAATTCAAAACATAAATGCAAAAAAATTCTAAAAATTACAAATCATCATCCAGGCAACATTTCAAGACGAAACGGGTCAGGAAAGGCCTAAAAATAGGAGAACATCAAAAAATTTTCCTTCCTATCCCGTTTAGAATCCGTCTCAGCGAGTAAGAAATTCAGAAAAAATAACTGCAAAAAAATTCTAAAAATTACAAAACATCATCCAAGCATCATTTCAAGAGGAAACGGGTCAGGAAAGGCCTAAAACTCAACAAAAAAAATTTCCTCCCTATCCGTTCGAACCCGACCCGAGTTAGAAAATTCAAAAATAAATGCAAAAAAATTCTAAAAATTAAATAACATCATCCAGGCTTCATTTCAAGACGAAATGGGTCAAGAAAGGCCGAAAGAGAGAGAAAAAAAATTTTCCTTCCTATCCGTTCGAACCCGAGCCGAGTTAGAAAATTCAAAAATAAATGCAAAAAAATTCTAAAAATTAAAAAACATCATCCAGGCTTCATTTCAAAACGAGACGGGTCTGGAAAGGCCGAAAAATAGAAAACAAAAAAAATTTCCTTCCTATCCGTTAGAATCCGAGACGAGTAAGAAAATTCAAAAAATAAATGCAAAAAAATTCTAAAAATTAAAAAACATCATCCAGGCTTCATTTCAAAACGAGACGGGTCTGGAAAGGCCGAAAAATAGAGAACAAAAAAAATTTCCTTCCTATCCGTTAGAATCCGAGACGAGTAAGAAAATTCAAAAAATAACTGCAAAAAAATTCTAAAAATTAAATAACATCATCCAGGCATCATTTCAAGACGAAATGGCTCAGGAAAGGCCTAAAAATAGTGAACAAAAAAAATTTCCTTCCTATCCGTTCGAACCCGAGCCGAGTTAGAAAATTCAAAAATAAATGCAAAAAAATTCTAAAAATTAAAAAAAATCATCCAGGCTTCATTTCAAGACGAAACGGGTCAGGAAACGCCGAAAAATAGAGAAAAAAAATTTTCCTTCCTATCCGTTCGAACCCGAGCCGGGTTAGAAAATTCAAAAATAAATGCAAAAAAATTCTAAAAATTAAAAAACATCATCCAGGCTTCATTTCAAAACGAGACGGGTCTGGAAAGGCCGAAAAATAGAGAACAAAAAAAATTTCCTTCCTATCCGTTAGAATCCGAGACGAGTAAGAAAATTCAAAAAATAACTGCAAAAAAATTCTAAAAATTAAATAACATCATGCAGGCATCATTTCAAGACGAAATGGATCAGGAAAGGCCTAAAAATAGTGAACAAAAAAAATTTCCTTCCTATCCGTTCGAACCCGACCCGAGTTAGAAAATTCAAAAATATATGCAAAAAAATTCTAAAAATTAAATAACTTCATCCAGGCTTCAATTCAGGACGAAACGGGTCAGGATTGGCCTAAAAATAGAGAACAAAAAAATTCCTCCTGCCGCTCGAACCCGAGCCGAGTTAGAAAATTCCAAAACATAAATGCAAAAAAATTCTAAAAAATACAAAAACATTTCATCCAGGCATCATTTCCAGACGAACGGGTAAGGAAAGCCTAAAAATTAGAGAACAGAAAAAAAAAAATTTCATTCCTTCGTTAGAATCCGAGCCGCGAGTTAAGAAAATTCAAAAAAAATAACTGCAAAAAAATTCTAAAAATTAAATAACATCGTCCAGGCATCATTTCAGGACGAAACGGGTCAGGATTGGCCTAAAAATAGAGAACAAAAAAAATTTCCTTCCTGTCCGCTCGAACCCGAGCCGAGTTAGAAAATTTAAAAAATAACTGCAAAAAAATTCTAAAAATTAAATAATATCATCCAGGCATCATTTCAAGAAGAAATGGATCAGGAAAGGCCTAAAAATAGTGAACAAAAAAAATTTCCTTCCTATCCGTTCGAACCCGACCCGAGTTAGAAAATTCAAAAGTAAATGCAAAAAAATTCTAAAAATTAAATAACATCATCCAGGCTTCAATTCAGGACGAAACGGGTCAGGATTGGCCTTAAAATAGAGAACAAAAAAAATTTCCTTCCTGTCCGCTCGAACCCGAGCCGAGTTAGAAAATTCAAAACATAAATGCAAAAAAATTCTAAAAATTACAAAACATCGTCCAGGCATCATTTCAAGACGAAACGGGTCAGGAAAGCCCTAAAAATAGAGAACAAAAAAAATTTCCTTCCTATCCGTTAGAATCCGAGCCGAGTAAGAAAATTCAAAAAATAACTGCAAAAAAATTCTAAAAATTAAATAACATCATTCAGGCATCATTTCAAGACGAAACGGATCAGGAAAGGCCTAAAAATAGTGAACAAAAAAAATTTCCTTCCTATCCGTTCGAACCCGACCCGAGTTAGAAAATTCGAAAATAAATGCGAAAAAATTCTAAAAATTAAATAACATCATCCAGGCTTCATTTCAAGACGAAACGGGTCAGGAAAGGTCGAAAAATAGAGAAAAAAAAATTTCCTTCCTATCCGTTCGAATCCGAGCCGAGTTAGAAAATTCAAAAAATAAATGCAAAAAAATTCTAAAAATTAAAAAACATCATCCAGGCTTCAATTCAGGACGAAACGGGTCAGGATTGGCCTAAAAATAGAGAACAAAAAAAATTACCTTCCGGTCGCTCTGAACCCGAGCCGAGTTAGAAAATTCAAAACATAAATGCAAAAAAATTCTAAAAATTACAAATCATCATCCAGGCATCATTTCAAGACGAAACGGGTCATGAAAGGCCTAAAAATAGAGAACAAAAAAAATTTCCTTCCTATCCGTTAGAATCCGAGCCGAGTTAGAAAATTCAAAAAATAATTGAAAAAAATTCTAAAAATTAAAAAACATCATCCAGGCTTCAATTCAGGACGAAACGGGTCAGGATTGGCCTAAAAATAGAGAACAAAAAAAATTTCCTTCCTGTCCGCTTGAACCCGAGCCGAGTTAGAAAATTCAAAACATAAATCAAAAAAAAATTCTAAAAAAATTACCCAAAT